>NC_084611.1:80921615-80929115 GCF_033978795.1 Nerophis ophidion
ACATGTTTACATGTTGTTGGTATGTGAATGGAAAGACATGCTTACTATAATTGTGCATGTGAATAGACAGACATGTTTACATGATGTTTGCATGTGACCGGACAGACATGCTTACCGTAAGTGCGTATGTGAATAGACAGGCATTTTTACATCCAGTGTGTATGTGAATAGGCAGAAACGTTTACATGATGTTCGTACGTTTGTATGTGAACGGACAGACATGCTTACTTTAAGAAGTATGTGAATAGACAGGCATAATTACTTTAAGTGTGTATGTGAATAGACAGACATGTTTACATGATGTTGGTGTGTGAACGGACAGGCATGATTACTTTAAGTGCGTATGTCCGTAAACATACTGCTTGTACCGTAAGTGTATATATGAATGGACCGGCATGTTTACAACGTGTTTATGCGAATGGAGAGACGGACACTGGCATGTGAGTAGAAATGTGGCGTTACGTTCGGGTGGCTCTTGAGCAGGCCAGCTGTAGTTTGCATGTATAAATGATGTGACACAGCTCGTTGTGTAGTGGGCGGGGCCAGGATCAAAGGTATCTCGGCCGAGCATCAATATTTGATCCCCCATCCCCCCGCCTCCTAGGATCTGCACGCCGGCTAACTTTAGCACACTTGTTTCCAAAAATAGCAGCGTGTCTGCCAACGATGAATAATTCCGTGGCGTATTCAGAAGGGCGCACGTGAACGCGTTTCGTCCGCTCGGATGCGGGCGACACGCCGCCACACTCTTCTTGTTGGGAAACGCAGGAAGCGCGGAGGTCACGTGACCACTGGAACAGCCTCCACTTCACAGTTATGTTCAAGCCATGAAAACAAACATAATGAAAACATCCCATTCATGTGGCCTTTTAGTCCCTGAATGTCCCCAACATTTAACATGAGCTGCAATAAACTGCAATAATGATCCAGAGTGCATGAGAAACATACAGTGGGGCAAAAAAGTATTTAGTCAGCCATCGATTGTGCAAGTTCTCCCACTTAAAATGATGACAGAGGTCTGTAATTTTCATCATAGGTACACTTCAACTGTGAGAGACAGAATGTGAAAAAAAAATCCAGGAGTTCACATTGTAGGAATTTTAAAGAATTTATTTGTAAATTATGGTGGAAAATAAGTATTTGGTCAACCATTCAAAGCTCTCACTGATGGAAGGAGGTTTTGGCTCAAAATCTCACGATACATGACCCCATTCATTCTTTCTTTAACACGGATCAATCGTCCTGTCCCCTTAGCAGAAAAACAGCCCCAAAGCATGATGTTTCCACCCCCATGCTTCACAGTAGGTATGGTGTTCTTGGGATGCAACTCAGTATTCTTCTTCCTCCAAACACGACGAGTTGAGTTTATACCAAAATGGATACATGGATGATACAGCAGAGGATTGGGAGAATGGCATGTGGTCAGATGAAACCCAAATAGAACTTTTTGGTATAAACTCAACTCGTCGTGTTTGGACAACCTGCAGATGCATTTGCAACGATAGTCAACGAAATCACAAAGGTGAGTTTTGTTGATGTTGACTGCCAGCTAATCGATGCTAACATGCTACGCTAATCGATGCTAACATGGTATTTACCAGCGGTGCTAAAGCAGACATGGATAACCTGTAGATGCATTTGCAACTATATTACGTTTCCTTCCGCCCACATTTAATGCGAAAAAAAACACTTACGAATCGACAAATTTAAGTTGCTCCAGTGTCAAAAGATGCGAAAGTCCTGATCGTTTGGTCCGCACATTTTACCGGCGATGCTAACGCAGCTATTCGGCCATGCTATGGCTATGAATAGCGTCAATAGCTATTCGCTCAATAGCTTCAGTTTCTTCTTCAATACTTTCATACTCCAATACATGCGTAATCTGTTGAATCGCTTAAGTCGCTGAAATCCGAGTTTGAATCCGAGCTAATGTCACTATATCTTGCTGTGGTATTCCCATTGTTTGTTTACATTGGCAGCACTGTATGACGTCACAGGGAAATGGATAGTGGTTTCGAAGATAGCAAAAATAAGGCACTTTAAAGCTTTATTTAGGGATATTCCGAGACCGGTAAAATTTTGAAAGAAATTTCAAAAAATACAACAAGCGACTGGGAACTGTTTTTTTTATTGTTTTTAACCCTTTTGAAATTGTGACAATGTTCCCCTTTAAGCGATTCAACAGATTATGCATGTATTGAAACGGATGGTTGAAGTATGAAAGTATTGAAGAAGAAACTGAAGCTATTGAGCAAATAGCTATTGACGCTATTCATAGCCATAGCATGGCCGAATAGCTGCGATAGCATCGCCGGTAAAATGTGCGGACCAAACGATCAGGACTTTCGCATCTCTTGACACTGGAGCAACTTAAATCCGTCGATTGGTAAGTGTTTTTTTCACATTAAATGTGGGTGGAAGTAAACGTAATATAGTTGCAAATGCATCTGCAGGTTATCCATACATCTCTGTGCCATGTCTGCTTTAGCACCGCCGGTAAATAGCATGTTAGCGTTGATTAGCGTAGCATGTTAGCATCGATTAGCTGGCAGTCAACATCAACAAAACTCACCTTTGTGATTTAGTTGACTTTATAGTTGCAAATGCATCTGCAGGTTATCCATACATCTCTGTGTCATGTGTTACGATCCACTACATGGATCGTTTGTTGTTCGCTTTTGTGTATGTTTTGGACTCTGCCGTTCCCAGTATTTGAGCACTTCCCTGTTTGTATTCGTCACCATAGCGACTGCATTTGTTCCACCTGCACTGAGGCCCGGCGCACACCTGTTTTTGGTTACCGTTTCTGTATTTATACCTGCCTCCTCCCTTTGTTCTGGCTGAGTTCTTCCTGTCACGTTCGGGGCGCATTGAGATGCGCGGAGGTGTCAACTCAAGATGCATGGGACCAGACAAGCAAGATAGCAGGTAAGAGCTGATTTAATGTATAACAAATGATAAAAAAAACACTGATGCAAAGACAAAAAAAAGCGTGTGCAATGCTCGGGGAGCTAGGCTAACAATAGCGCTGAGGTAAAGTCCAAAAAGGCACGCGTCGAGCGCCCAGAAGCTAAGACGGAACTCAGCACTTGGAAAGACATAGAACAGACTACATAACGTGACTTGTTGCGTGAAGCAAACAATGGACCGAGGACGAACTAAGGAATCAGGTGGGCTTGAATACACAAATAATAATCAGAAACAGGTGTGTGACAGGAGCCCGTGAGGAGGAGCACAATACGTTGCCATGGTGACTAAAACAAACGAGGAAGTGCTCAAACACAAGGATCGGCAGAGTCCAGAAACAAACATGGTGAAAAACATATCAAAAAGGCAAAACCATAAACGATCCGAGTGACGGATCGTGACATCATGTCTGCTTTAGCACCGCCGGTAAATAGCATGTTAGCATCAATTAGCGTAGCATGTTAGCATCGATTAGCTGGCAGTCACGCTGAAACCAAATATGTCTGATTAGCACATAAGTCCATCCATCCATCCATTTTCTACCGCTTATTCCCTTTCGGAGTCGCGGGGGTCGCTGGCGCCTATCTCAGCTACAATCGGGCGGAAGGCGGGGTACACCCTGGACAAGTCGCCACCTCATCGCAGGGCCAACACAGATAGACAGACAACATTCACACTCACTTTCACACACTAGGGCCAATTTAGTGTTGCCAATCAACCTATCCCCAGGTGCATGTCTTTGGAAGTGGGAGGAAGCCGGAGTACCCGGAGGGAACCCACGCATTCACGGGGAGAACATGCAAACTCCACACAGAAAGATCCCGAGCCTGGATTTGAACCCAGGACTGCAGGACCTTCGTATTGTGAGGCAGACGCACTAACCCCTCTGCCACCGTGAAGCCCAGCACATAAGTCAACATCAACAAAACTCACCTTTGTGATTTAGTTAACTTTATCGTTGCAAATGCATCTGCAGGTTATCCATTCATCTCTGTGCCATGTCTGTCTTAGCATCGACGCAAATTCAATGGGGGTCTGGCGGTAGATTTCTTGCCAGTGGTGCAACTTGAATCCCTCCCTGTTAGTGTTGTTACACCCTCCGACAACACACCGACGAGGCATGATGTCTCCAAGGTTCCAAAAAATTGTGGAAAAAACGGAAAATAACAGAGCTGAGACCTAAGTTTTGCAATGTGTTGAAAAGGACAAAGGCGGCTGTGTTACCTCGGCGACGTCATGAGCGATAAACAGAAAGGCGTTTAATTCGCCAAAATTTACCCATTTAGAGTTTGGAAATCGGTTAAAAAAAATATGGTCTTTTTTCTGCACCATTAAGGTATATATTGACGCTTATATAGGTCTGGTGATAATGTTCCCCTTCAAAACACCCTCATGAATTTTCTATCCATGCTCTAGCGCTCGAACCCAGGCCAGGGATTGGCTCCTGCTTCCTGCAAGGCTTCGGCCAATCACAGCTGCACACGTCTTGCGAGGTCAGGGAGCAATTGCGCTGCCTTTTAATCAAATATTCAGTTTGATAGTTTATGAGGATAAAAGAAAACTATACATAAATTGGTGGTTACATAACACACTGTGAGTACTGCTGTATTGAGCGTGTTTGGTTCTCCATGGTCCTGAAACACGTGGAAACCAACCTGCAGTACCATCACGTTCAACGGGTGGAAGCCTTCAAGGTCTGGGCGACGCTTAACCCCACCACGTACCAAACAGACTACAAAGCCAATAAAAGAGAAATAAAGGTAATGTTTGGGGAATATTTTCCACCTCAAAGCAGAGTGGGATGCTTAGGGAGTCTCACCGCCTGTTCAAGGACAAAACACAACTACAAACCCTGTTTCCATATGAGTTGGGAACTTGTGTTAGATGTAAATATAAACAGAATACAATGATTTGCAAACCATTTTCAACCCATATTCAGTTAATTATAATACAAAGACAACCTCTTTGATGTTCAAACTGATAAACATTTTTGTTGTTGTTGCAAATAATCATTAACTTTAGAATTTGATGCCAGCAACACATGACAAAGACGTTGGGAAAGGTGGCAAAAAATACTGATAAAGTTGAGAAATGCTCATCAAACACTTATATGGAACATCCTACAGGTGTGTAGGCTAATTGGGAACAGTTGGGTGCCATGATTGGGTAAAAAAGCAGCTTCCATGAAATGCTAAGTAATTCACAAACGAGGATGGGGTGAGGGTCACCACTTTGTAAGAAAATTGTCGAACAGTTTTAGAACAACATTTCTCAACGAGCTATTGCAAGGAATTTAGGGATTTTTTTACCATCTACGGTCCGTAAAATCATCAAAAAGTTTGGAGAATCTGGCGAAATCACTGCATGTAAGCGATGTTATTACGGACTTTTGATCCCTCAGGCGGTACGGCATCAAAAACCGACGTCAGTGTGTAAAGGATATCACCACACTTCACAAAACCACTGTCAGTAACTACAGTTGGTCGTTACATCTGTAAGTGCAAGTTAAAACTCTACTATGTAAAGCCAAACCCATTTATCAACAATATCCTGAAACGCCGCCGGCTTGGCTGGGCCCGAGCTCACCTAAGATGGACTGATGCAAAGTGGAAAAGTGTTCTGTGGTCTGACGAGTCCACATTTCAAATTATATTTGGAAACAGAGGACGTGGTGTCCTCCAGAACAAAGAGGAAAATAACCATTCGGATTGTTAAAGGCGCAAAGTTCAAAAGCCAGCATCTGTGATGGTATGGGGGTGTATTAGTGGCCAAGGCATGGGTAACTTACACATCTGTGAAGGCACCATTAATGATGAAAGGTCCATACAGGTTTTGGAGCAACATATGTTGTCCTCCAAGCAACGTTATCATGGACGCCCCTGCTTATTTCAGAAACACAAGTGTTACAACATCGTGGCTTCGTAAAAAAAGAGTGTGGGTACTTCTTGGCCCGCCTGCAGTCCAGACCTGTCTCCCATCAAAAATGTGTGGCGCATTATGAAGCGTAAAACACGACAGCGGAGACCCCAGACTGTTGAACGACTGAAGCTCTACATAAAACAAGAAAGGGAGAGAATTTCACTTTCAAAGCTTCAACAATTAGTTTCCTCAGTTCCCAAACGTTTATTGAGTGTTGTTAAAAGAAAAGGTGATGTAACACGGTGGTGAACATGCCCTTTCCCAACTACTTTGGCATGTGTTGCAGCCATGAAATTCTAAATTAATTATTATTTACAAAAAAAAATAGTTTATGAGTTTGAACATCAAATATCTTGTCTTTGTAGTGCATTCAATTGAATATGGGTTGAAAAGGATTTTGAAATCATTGTATTCCGTTTATATTTACATCTAACACAATTTCCCAGCTCAAATGGAAACGGGGTTTGTAGTACACCATGTGTATTCACACACATATGATTTTCTTAATTAGTTTCGATGGTGAGAAGAGGTGACAGGGACGAGGCGTAGGGGAAGTGGATGGATGTGCAACGTGTGGTTTCATTGGACCATGCTCAAGCAATTCCTCCAAAAACATTACATCGATCGCCAAACATTAAAAAAAATATATTTACCATCAATCTTCACTATGACGTCACGTTCGTCACTTGATTGACACACACGACAAGCCAGGATCTTGTGAGATCTGTATTAGGGAAAAAAAACCCACAACAGACAGGAAAGCGGGAATTCATTTTTATTTCAACCAAGACTCGCACTCCCAAACGCTCGCCGTCAAAAGAGTAAAGTTCCTGTCTTCACAATAAAAGCGCTGCTCCATCCGGCCTGTATTGACAAAATAAGGGCCTCAGGAAGCTATTATGACGAACACATTTAGACTTATTACACTCAAAAATGATCCGTACGCACCGGAAGATCATGCAGACTCCATAAAGCAGGGGTCACCAACCCTTTTGAGATCAAGAGCTACTTCTTGGGTACTGATTAATGCGAAGGGCTACCAGTTTGATACATACTTAAATAAATTGCCAGAAATAGCCAATTTGCTCAATTTATCTTTAATAAATAAATCTATACATATAAAAAAAAAGGGTATTTCTGTCTGTCATTCCGTCGTACATTTTTTTTCCTTTTACGGAAGGTTTTTTGTAGAGAATAAATGATGATAAACACACTTAATTGAACGGTTTAAAAGAGAAGAAAACACGACAAAAATTAAAATTAAATTTTGAAACATAGTTTATCTTCAATTTTGACTCTTTAAAATACAAAATTCAACCGAAAAAAATGAAGAGAAAAACTAATTCGAATCTTTTTGAAAAAAATTCAAAAAAGAATTTATGGAACGTCATTAGTAATTTTCCTGATTAAGATTAATTTTAGAATTTTGATGACATGTTCTAAATAGGTTAAAATCAACTTTGAAATAAGATTTAAACTTGATTGTACAGATTTTCCAGATTTGCCAGATTATTTTTTTTGATTTTTAATCATAATAAGTTTAAAGAAATATTTCATAAATAATCTTTGTCGAAAAATCAGAAGCTAAAATGAATAATTAAATTAAAATGTATT
>NC_084611.1:80934115-80959115 GCF_033978795.1 Nerophis ophidion
TATATATATATATATATATATATATATATATATATATATATATATATATATATATATATATATATATATATATATATATATATATATATATATATATATATATATATATATATATATATATATATATATATATATATATACATATATAAAATACAATGTGTGTGTGTATGTATGTCCATCCATCCAGCGGGGGGCGCTGGTGCCTATCTCAGCTACAATCGGGCGGAAGGTGGTGTACACCCTGGACAAGTTGACACCTCATCGCAGATGTGTGTATGTATATATATATTTAAATATATGTGTGTGTATATATATATATATATATATATATATATATATATATATATATATATATATATATATATATATATATATATATATATATATATATATATATATATATATATGTATATATATATATGTGTGTGTATATATGTGTGTATATATATATATTTATATATATGTGTGTATATATGTGTGTATATATATATATTTATATATATGTGTGTATATATGTGTGTATATATATATATTTATATATATATGTATATATATATATATGTGTGTATATATATATATTTATATATATATGTATATATATATATATGTATGTATGTATGTATGTATGTATATATATATAGATATATGTATATAGATATATGTATATAGAGATATATATGTATATGTGTGTCTGTGTATATATAAATATGTGTGCGTCTGTTTGTGTGTGTGTGTAAATACATGTGTATGTATGTATATATATATAAATGTGTGTGTATGTATGTATATATACTGTATTTCCTTAAATTGCCGCCGGTGCGCTAGTTAATTTAAAACCTCTTCACACTCCTGCGCTTACCAAAGGCATGCGGTAAAAGTAAGCATGCGCTAATTATTTTAAAACCTCTTCTCACTCCGGCACTTACCAAAGGCATGCAGTAAAAAGTAGCGTGTGACGTAAGCTTGGACTTTAAATGGGAACATTATCACCACACCTATGCAAGCGTCAATATATACCTTGATGTTGTAGAAAAAAGACCATGTATTTTTTTAACCGATTTCCGAACTTTAAATGGGTGAATTTTTTGGCAATTCAAACGCCTTTCTGTTTATCTGTCTTTTTGCGATGACGTCAGAACGTGACGTCACCGAGGTAATACAGCTGCCATTTTCATTTTCAACACATTGCAAACACCGGGTCTCAGTTCTGTTATTTTCGACTATTTTTTGGAACCCTGGAGACATCATGCCTCGTCGGTGTGTTGTCGGAGGGTGTAACAACACTAACAGGGAGGGATTCAAGTTGCACCACTGGCCCGAAGATGCGAAAGTGTCTCCCACCAGACCCCCATTGAATGTACCAAAGTGTCTCCACATTTTACCGGCGATGACAGACATGGCACAGAGATGTATGGATAACCTGCAGATGCATTTGCAATGATAAAGTCAACTAAATCACAAAGGTGAGAGTGTTGATGTTGTTGACTTATGTGCTAATCAGACATTTTTGGTCGCGGCGTGACTGCCAGCTAATCGATGCTAACATGCTACGCTAATCAATGCTAACATGCTATTTACCGGCGGTGCTAAAGCAGACATGGCACAGAGATGTATGGATAACCTGCAGATGCATTTGCAACTATATTAAGTTTCCTTCCGCCCACATTTAATGCGAAAAAAACACTTACCAATCGACAGATTTAAGTTGCTCCAGTGTCACGAGATGCGAAAGTCCTGATCGTTTGGTCCGCACATTTTACCGGCGATGCTAACGCAGCTATTCGGCCATGCTTTGGCTATGAATAGCGTCAATAGCTATTCGCTCAATAGTTTGAGTTTCTTCTTCAATACTTTCATACTCCAACCATCCGTTTCAATACATGCGTAATCTGTTGAATCGCGTAAACCGCTGAAATCCGAGTCTGAATCCGGGCTAATGTCGCTATATCTTGCTGTGGTATTCGCCATTGTTTGTTTGTATTGGCAGCACTGTATGACGTCACAGGGAAATGAACAGTGACTTGGCAGAGAGCGAAAAAAAGGCACTTTAAAGCTTTTTTTTGGGGGATATTCCGGGACCGGTAAAATTTTGAAAAAAAATTCAAAAAATACAACAAGCCACTGGGAACTGATTTTTATTGTTTTTAACCCTTTTGAAATTGTGATAATGTTCCCCTTTAAATCCTACTGAATAGCTCTTAATTTTCTTCCCTTTATGCGATTTCAAATGACCGGTATTGAAATCAGCCTCCTCCATTTTGAAAATGATGACAGGGGAAGTGTCACTCGGGACGTCACGAGTTTGACCAGGCGGTAATTCAAGGCATGCCCGTACTATATGCCCTGCGGCAATTCAAGGAAATACGGTGTATTTTTTATTTAAATTAAGGATCGACGTTCCATCCATCCATCCATTTCCTACCGCTTATTCCCTTTGGGGTCGCGGGGGGCGCCGGTGCCTATCAGCTTCTAGTCTGTGAAATGTATACACTGCCGTAATGCCAAAAATATGTAAACACTACCTGTTATTTCGAATGTGACAGCTAGTGTGTTAAACCTTGGAGGGTCTTGGATGTTTTTTTGGAGCGCTTTATTGGTGGAATAAGTAAAATTCCCATTACGTTCATTGTTAGATTTACTAGATTTTATCAATAATTTAGAATGCATTAAAACATGTCTTGCATAACTCATGTGAATGCTGGGCAAAATTCCATAAAAGTGTGGTTTAGTACAATTAATCACGACTCTAAGCGACTCTGCTGGTATCGTCCTCAACAGCCGTTGTCCCCTTCGCCGCACGTCTCAGCTATTTGTTAGCGGGCGTTGGACGCAAAGCTTGTACTTCATCTCCGCGGCGGACAAGCCACCTCGGGTATGGCCACGACGTTCCGGTCCTCTGGCCGGGAGCCAGTAAAAATCCGATCAATCATAGTTGTCCTTGGAGGCGGATGTCAAGCTGCGGGGAGGGAGGGGGGGCAAAAAGCCCACAATTGTCATGATGGACTGACTTTCATGAGGACGTCATGAAGGAAATCATCTCAAAGGTGAACTTTTAGGAGCAGTAGTCAAGGTTCCGCTTCATGTAGTCAGTGGAGCCTTCAAAGCCATAGTGACCACATTCCAGCTTTTTTTTTGTGATGATCTGTGTCTACTATGTGAACCAAGTTGTGGTATTCTAGGCTTAATATTGCGCCACACGTTTTCAATGGGAGACAGGTCTGGACTAGAGGCAGGCCAGTCTAGTACCCGCACTCTTTTACTATGAAGCCAGGCTGTAGAAACACGTGACTTGGCATTGTTTCGTTGGAATAAGCAGGGGCGTCCATGATAACGTTGTTTGGATGGCAACATATGTTGCTCCAAAACCTGTATGGACCTTTCAGCATTAATGGTGCCTTCACAGATGTGTAAGTTACCCATGCCTTGGGCACTAATACACCCCCATACCATCACAGATGCTGGCTTTTGAACTTTTTTACAATCCGAATGGTTGTTTTCTTATTTGATCCAGAGGACACAACGTCCATAATTAAAAAAAAAAATAAAAAAATTAAATGTGCACTCGTCAGACCATAGAACACTTTTCCACTTGGCATCAGTCCATCTTAGATGAGCTCGGGCCCAGCAAAGCCGACCGCGTTTCCGGGTGTTGTTGATAAATGGCTTTGGCTTTGCATAGTAGTTGTTAATAAGCTTTGCTAATTTGTTTTATGTTAAATGTTTTTTTTCTTCACTAACAAAGCTATTTTGGGTATTTCTTTTATACAAAAAATTACTACGTTTTAATTAAAAAAAAAAAAAAAAAAAAAAGTGTGCGCACGTTTTGTAGGGTAAAATTCTCTATAGGGCCCCAAATCATCCAGTGGTGGCCCTGGGACAAGTGATAAGTCTTGCATGACAAGCATTAATGCATTTTTCAGCTCCAGACCTATTCCTAGCCCCTTCACTGATAAGAATACCATGGCAATATTACTATTTTGGATATATATATATATATATATATATATATATATATATATATATATATATATTATTTTTTTTTTACACAAAAAATGACTGTTTAATTATAAAAAATAAAAAATGTGCAAACTTTTTGAAGTTAAAATTCTCCAGAGGGCCCCAAGTTATCCAGGGGTGGCCCTGGGACAAGTGATAAGTCTTGCATAACATGAATTTGTGCATTTTCAGCTCCAAACCTATTCCTATCCCCTTCCTGCTTGGTCACTGATAAGAATACCATGGCATTATTACTATTTTAGGTTTTTTATTTTTTATTTTATGTTATATTATTATTATTATTTTTTTTTTTTTTTTTTACAAAAAATGACTTCATTTAATTTTAAAAAAAAAAGAAAAAAAAGTGTACAAACTTTTAGTATGCCATTGTATTCTTATCAGTGACCGAGCAGGAAGAGGCTAGGAATACGTTTGGAGCTGAAAATACATGTTATGCAAGACTTATCACTTGTTCCAAGGCCACTCCTGCATAACTTGTGGCCCTATGGAGAATTTTAGCTACAAAAAGTTTGCACACTTTTTTTTTATTCAAACAGTCATTTTTTGTAAAAATAAATAAAATATATATATATATTATTTTTTACAAAAAATGCCTTTTTTTATTAAAAAAAAGTGTGCAAACTTTTTGTAGCTAAAAATGCAAGTTATTTAATTAAAAAAAAATAAATAAATAAATAAAAAAAAAAAAAAAAAAATATATATATATATATATATATATATATATATATATTTTTTTTTTTTTCTAAATAACTTTCATAACTTGGGACCCTATGGAGAATTTTAGCTACAAAAAGTTTGCACATTTTTTTTTAATTAAACAATCATTTTAGGTAAAAAAAAAGTTAAAAAAAAAAAATATATATATGTTATTATTATTTTTTTTTTTTTTAAATATTTTTAAAAATATATGTGTGCAAACTTTTTGGAGCTAAAATACTCCATAGGGCCCTAAGTTATGCAGGAGTGGCCCTGAGACAAGTGATAAAAGTCTTGCACAACAAGCATTTATGCATTTTCAGCATAAATGTCTGCAGGAATTATTAGTCTTTGGGTGACATCAAGCTGCCTGGAGCTGCTCCAATCAGGTGCTTGCTCCATGCGTGGCCATGCTAATTGGCGCTTAGTGAGCGCTTTCAAAGTATCTATCGTGCACGTTGGCTGAAGCGATGGACTCACAGTTTCCAGTCCAGTGGGGGTCTTGGCGGCCGTGAAGGTGAGGACGTGTGTCACTGTGGACTTCCTGTCATTTTTACTCAGGCGTGCGCGGCCCCGCTGCTCTTCTGGAGGACCACACACCGAAAGGACATCTTTTGCTAAATGAAATGTCGGCAGCAGCAGAGTGTTTGACCATCTGCGCATCCTGCTTGGCTCGCTTCATCTCCGCCTCCTCCTGAGACCGCCCGTGTCAGAGCATCCGTGTGCAGGACGCCACGCGGCTAATTAAATGCTTAGTTAGCTTCCAGCGCGCGGCTAGGATGTAGGAGTGTGCACCCGGCCATTTTTCTGATCGTTGGTGTGCTGCCAGGTGGAAAAATCTTGGGAAACCAGTCTTCTTGTTTTGGTGACATGTTGCATTTGAACATGAAATAGCAAGAAGAAATTCAACTTGGGTGGGCGTACAGGTCATTATTTTCACAATACCGTGCTTTTACTCACACGGATTACACCATATGACAGTTTTCCTATTTTCATTATTTTCTTATTTTTTTTTTTGTATTTTAAAAAAGGACTGTGGCATCCAATCTCTCCAATCACTGCAATCCCTGAGGTAACACATTTATGTTCCATCCATCCATTTTCTACCGCTTGTACACACGTCTATTAATCAGGGCAAACTGTAAAAAATTTATGTGCGTTTTAAAACAACGTTCAGTTAATAAATACATAGTTTTATCATGTAAACATTATGTGTGTATGTATATGTGTGTGTGTGTGTCGTACTTGCCAACCCTCTCGAAATTCAGCGCCTCGCCCGAAAACCTCCCGGCACAAATTTTCTCCCGAAATTCAGGCGGAGCTGGAGGCCACGCCCCCTCCAGCTCCATGCGGACCCGAGTGATGTGTCGACAGCCTGTTTTCACGTCCGCTTTCCCACAATATAAACAGATTGCCTGCCCGATGACGTTATAACTGTAGAATGATCGAGGGCGAGTTCTTGGTTTCATATGTGGGTTTATTGTTAGGCGGTCTCATTAACAGCGCTGCAACAACACACAACAACAGCAGTCACGTTTTCGTCTACCGTAAAGCAGTTTGTCTGCCGTAAACAGCAATGTTGTGACACTCTTCAACAGGACAATACTGCCATCTACTGTGCATGCATATGTGACAATAACATCTACGGCTTTTAGAGCAGTGGTTCTCAACCTTTTTTCAGAGATGTACCCCCTGTGAGCATTTTTTTTATTCAAGCACCCCCTAATCAGAGCAAAGCATTTTTGTTTGAAAAAAAAAAAGAAGATAAGTAAAATATAGCACTCATCAGTGTCTGATTTATTGAATTGTATAACAGTGCAAAATATTGCTCATTTGTAGTGGTCTTTCTTTTATCAAAGTATATATATATATATATATATATATATATATATATATATATATATATATATATATTTTATGTTATTTTTTGATGACTATGCAGGTTTGTCTTGTATAAAAGGGACTTGGTGGCCATAGGGCAAGTCTACGTTTGCAACACGGCCCGAGCAGACCAGAAGTAGACAGGATTTGACGTCACTGCGTCCCTTGCGTCATCCTAGTTCACGTGCAGCCTCGCCGTAGAAGCGTAGGACGTCGGACATTCAGTCAGCTCCGGGCGTTGGACACGTTGATGCTCCCTGAAGAAGATGAATTCATACGCCCTCGCTGCCTCCCTAACAGCCGGGCGAGTACTTTCAAGTGGAAGAGGAAAAGGGAAGAAAAAAAGACGCAGAGAAAATCGAAAGAGGCTGGAAGACAATATGTGGTCTTGAGCTTTTACTGCACTTTAATCGCGTTACTTCAAGTCTCTTTGACTCACATGAGCTGCACTTTGGATTAAATGTTGGGAGGAAAACACTCGGTTTTTGTGTCGGAATAAGAAAAGTCTTTCGGTCGTCTCAAGAAACATGAAATGTTTTCTTTCCTGTAGAAAAGTGAAGTGAATTATATTTATTTAGCACTTTTCTCTATTGATTGATTGGAACTTTTATTAGTAGATTGCACAGTACAGTACATATTCCGTACAATTGACCACTAAATGGTAACACCCCAATACGTTTTTCAACTTGTTTAAGTCGGGCTACATGTTGATCATTTCATGGTAAAATCTGAGAGCCTCGCCCGACTTCTCTTCCCCAAACAACAGCCTTCACCTCGGCCGTTGCTGCTTGCTTCCAGGCCTTTGACAGTGTAGTGGTTCGTATAGCGGATTTTAACCAATACAGTGTCGGGTCAAGCCAACTTTGAAAGGAAACGTGTCATTAATTGAACTACTTGGCTTTAGAAAACGAATGTGTTAGTAGTGCGGTGTAGTGGTTAACATAGCAGATCCTAAAATTCAACCTGACAACAGTATACGCTCCAAAATTGGAGGGGCATTGGCACACAATAGTTATTCGACAGTCTACAATGTGTAGTTTGGGACAGAGGACCCTATTGTATTCCTAAGGTTTTATAATTATTATATCGCAACCTCTTTGAGCTGTAATTTGACTCCCTTAACATGCTTCAAAACTCACCAAATTTTACACACACATGTACAGGCGAAAATTTCCATCTAATAAAAAACAAACAAACCCTAAAACTCAAAATTGCGCTCCAGCGCCCCCCTAGGAAAAAATAGACAAAACTGCTTGTAACTTCCGTTAGGAATGTCGTAGAGACATGAAACGAAAACTTCTATGTAGGTCTAACTTAGACCTACATTTCATAAAAAACATCCTTCGGCAAAAATAAACAGGAAGTTGGCAAACACCCCTTCAAAACAAACGTTTCCTAAAAAAATGTATTTTTTGCCTATTGAGCTGTAATTTGACCCCCTCAAAATGCTTCAAAACTTGCCAAACAGGACACAGACATCAGGACTGGCAAAAATTGCAATCTAATGAAAAAAACAAACCCCAAAACTCAAAATTGCGCTCGAACCCCAACTAGGAATAAAACAGACACAACTGCTAGGAAGAAAACACAGAGAAAACTGCTTGTTACTTCTGGTAGGAATGTTGTAGAGACATGAAACAAAAACCTCTATGTAGGTCTGACTTAGACCTACATTTCATTAATTGACACCCTTCAGCTAAAATCAACAGGAAGTTGGCAATTACCCCGACAAGACAAAAGTTTTGTAAAAACCCATCACATTTTTTCAAACATTATCTCCTCTGAGCGCGTTTGTTGTGTCTGCTTCAAACTCACACAGGAAAGAGATTGAACCCTTCTGATTAAAAGTTGTGCAAAGAGTTTTTCTAACTGCTCTGGTTTTGATTTTACAAGCCTTCAAAGAACTAATGCGCTGATGCTGCTGCGCTGCTGCCGTCTCAAGATGGCCGCTTAAAAGCAGGAAGCACCAGCGAGACCACACAATGCAGAGAAAGCATGTACTTTGTGGGTAAAGATTTGTTGACTGGGTGAAAGAATGATGCAACAGTTTGATTCCAGCATACAGAGAAGGTAGGTACTGTGCAGGTAAAGATATGTTGTCTGGGTGATGGCAGGAATCCCCAGCATGTATGGGTGAAAGAAAGAAGCACCAGTGTGACCCCAGGATGCAGGGAAAGTAGGTAATGTGCAGGTAAAGATATGTTGAATGGGTAAAGGCAGGAAACACCAGCAAAAGTCGGTCCCGTCCATCGCTGCTTGCAGCTTTAATTTATTTTATTATTGCTATATTGGTTCACTTGGCTAATGATCATTAATCTAAAATCAAACCTGATACATCTAGGAACGTGTGGTCCATTAGGGGAAAGGCATTGGTTTAGAATGGTCAGTCCAGAGTCTACACTGTGTAGTCTGCCCTGTTTTTTGTAGCGTAGTAGTTCACATAACTGACTATCATAAATCTAAAATTCAACCTGATATATCTGGGAGCACGCTGTCCAGAAAGGCAGGGGCTTTGGTATGCAATAGTTATTTCATAATCTAAAGTGTTTATTCATCCCGTTTTTAGTAATGTAATGGTTCACACAGCTGATGCTCTCGAATTTAGAATTCAACGTGATTCATCGAGGATCTAAAGGCCGAAAAGGGGAAAGAGATTGGTACTTGATGGTCTAGATTCTACAGTGTGTATCTGCTTTTTTTTTTTGAGTAGCGTAGTGGTTCACATAGTGGATGCTCATGAATCTAAAATTCAACCTGATACATCTAGGAACTTGTGGTCCAAATGTGAAGGGGCATTAGTATACAATGGTTAGTCCAGAGTCGAAAGTGTGTAGTCAGCGCTTTTTTAGCAACGTAGTGGTTCCCATAGCCGATGCTCTTGAAACTAGAATTCAACCTGTTACATTGAGGAACACAAAGACCCAAATAGAAGGGGCATTGGTACGCATTGGTTAGTCTAGAGTCTAAAGTGTGTAGTCTGCCATTTATTATTAGTGTAGTGGTTCGCACAGCAGATGCCGTTGAAACAACAATTCAACCTGATACATTGAGAAACATAGGTTTCCAAAAGGGTAAATGTTTGTTTACAGTGGTTAATCCTGTGTCAACACCGTGTAGTCTGCCCTGTTTTTGTAGCATAGTAGTTCACATAGCTGATGATCATACATTTTGAATTCAACCTAAAAGAACTGGTAAGATATGGTCCAAAAGGACGTAGTGCATAGTCCAGTGTCTAAAAGTGGGTAATCAGAGCTTTTTATTTTTAGTAGTGTAATGGTTCACACAGCTGATGCTCTTGAATTTAGAATTCAACGTCCTGCTCTTTAGTCGGCCGCGTCTTCGTTGTTTGCGTCTTGCTCTCTCTCGCTTTTGCTCCTCATCCACTGCTGCAGGTTCTCAGACTTCAGACTTCCGCCCCGATATCTCCTCCTTCTCCCCTTTTATACACTGCGAGGAGATACTCTGATTGTGTCAAGGTGCGCGATCCACGTACCTGAACTTGATTGCGGCGTCGCCCTCGGCACGCCCCGCCTCGCCCCGCCTCGCCGTTCGCCATAAACACCTCCGTCTTGGGCCGGGCTCCAGCGTGCCCTGCCGCTCCGTCGGACCGTCGGCTCCGCCTCTCCACAATCTCCATCGCTCACATTTCTCAACCGATTCAAACCGTTCCAACATCCACACACTCCACTCACCCTAGACCATGGGTGTCAAACTCTGGCCCGCGGGCCAAATTTGGCCCGCCGTGTAATTTCATTTGGCCCTTGAGGCAATACCAAATTAACATTAGAGATTACCCGCCGGTATTATAACACCGCATTCACCGCTAATACTCATACTTGCCAACCCTCCCGATTTTCAGTGACCCTCTCGAAAGTCTCCTTGGGCAACCATTCTCCCGATTTCCACCCCAATATTGGGGGCGTGCCTTAAAGGCACTGCCTCTAGCGTCCTCTACAACCAGTCGTCACGTCCGTTTTTCCTCCATTCAAACAGCGTGGCGGCCCCTGTCACATGATAACCGCAGCTTCTACACACACATAAGTGAATGCCGTGCATACTTGGTCAACAGCCATTCCGGTCACACGGAGGGTGGCCGCATAAACAACTTTAACACTGTTACAAATATGCGCCACACTGAACCCACACCAAACAAGAATGACAAACACATTTCGGGAGAACATCCACACCGTAACAGAACATAAACACAACAGAACAAAGACCCAGAACCCCTTGCGGCACTAACTCTTCCGGGATGCTTCGATATACACCCCTTGCTACCACCAAACCCCGCTCACCTCTTTATTTTATTTTCAAATGTATTAGTCTGTGGAAAAAGTTAATGTTGATATTTACCTCAGAAGGTTGCATATAGAAAAGAGGCATTCAATTTTTTATTTAGATTTTATTTTATATACCATTGATGTTTTTTGTTTATTTTGTGAAAGTTGATTTTGCACTATTAAGTTATAAGCGTTGCTTGTTCCATATTCAGTGTGAAAGCAAATCAGTGTAGCAAACTGAGCAATAATTAACATTTTATTCATGCGCTTTCTCTTGCTACTACAAGGCTTGAATGTTTGATTCAGTCATTATTGTTATTTTATTTTCAAATGTAGTATTAGCCTGTGGAAAATTTTTTGGGGGATATTTACCTCAGAAGGCTGCAAATAGAAAAGAGGCATTCAATTTTTTATCTAAATTTTATATGATATGCCATTGATATTTTTCAATTATTATTATTTGAAACAGGATTTTGCATGTCACTATAAAGTTATATAAGCCCTGCTTGTTCAATATTAAATGCAAAACTTGTTTGGGTCCTTATTAAAAGGTAAATTTGTTCAACCTTGGCCCAAGGATTTGTTCAGTTTTAAATTTTGGCCCACTCTGTGTTTGAGTTTGACACCCCTGCCCTAGACCATGGGTGTCAAACTCTGGCCCGCGGGCCAAATTTAGCCCTTGAGGCAATATCAATTTAGCATTAGAGCTGGCCCGCCGGTGTTATACAGCTTCGGTGCCGCTGTAACGCCGCATTCACTGCTAATACTCATACTTGCCAACCCTCCTAATTTTCCCAGTAGACTCACGAAGTTCAGTGCCCCTCCCGAAAATCTCCCGGGGCAACCATTCTCCCAAATTTCTACCAACTATATTGGGGACGTGCATTTAAGGCACTGCCTTTAGCGTTCTCTACAAACTGTCGCCACGTCCGCTTTTCCTCCATACTAACAGCGTGTCACATAATATTTGTGGCTTTTACACAAACACACACACACACACACAAGTGAATGCAATGCATACTTGGTCAACCGCCATACAGGTCACACAGAGGGTGGCCGTATAAACAACTTTAGCACTGTTACAAATATGCGCCACACTGTGAACCCACACCAAACAAGAATGACAAACACATTTCGTGTGAACATCCGCACCGTAACACAACAGAACAAATACCCAGAACCCCTTGCAGCACTAACTCTTCCGGGTAAACTTCCAGCAAACTGAGCAATAATTAACGTTTTATTCATGCATTTTCTCTTGCTACGTCAAGGCTTGAATGTTTGGTTCATTCATCATTGTTATTCTATTTTCAAATGTATTATTAGCCTGTGGAAATTTTTTTATATTTACCTCAGAAGTTTGCAAATAGAAAAAAAGGCATTACATTTTATTTGATATACCATTGATATTTTTTAATTATTATTATTTGAAACTGGATTTTGCATATCACTAAAGTTATATAAGCCTTGCGTGTTCAATATTTAATGCAAATCTTGTTTGGGTCCCTATTAAAAGGTTAATTTGTTCAACCTTGGCCCGCGGCTTTGTTCTGTTTAAAATTCTGGCCCACTCTGTGTTTGAGTTTGACACCCCTGCCCTAGACATTCAAGCATTTCAGTTCCGCTCCTACCGATATTGCACATTGTGGTACTTTTAAAATGCTTCTCAGCCGACCTGAGTCTAAGCTGTATGTGTTTAATAAATAATACCACAGGTTTTCACAGCATTTGACAAGGATGTTTAGATATAATTTTTGAATATGACTAAAATTACTGTTTTACTGTTGATATTTGAGTGGAGAAGTCGGGCCCCGAGGTCGAACAGTTCAGGAACCGCTGGAATAGACCATAAGTCGACGTGTGTCGGACAGAAGTGCACATGCTCACATGCCTCAGACGCCACAAACATCCTCATCATTTTGGACTTAAGCAGATTATTGCCGCTATGTTTCCCAAGCGGAGAAAGAAGCGGCGGTCAGATCTCATTCGTCGATTCGGTTCCTTGGCTCCAGCCAGCGTCTATTTATGGCGCTGCTATTTTTAGCCGGCGAGGAATCGACAAAATTTAAAAGCGGCGCACGTGGCACACTTGGCTCGTGCACTTTTTCTTCGCCTCCGCCCCTCCTCCTCCTCCTTTTGTGCCCGGACGTTGTCTCTGACTCATTTTCTTCCATTCAAATTGTTCCCCACCTGCCCCGCCTCCCACCTGCACCCCCACAATGTTAACCATCGTTCAGTGGTGCAGCGTCACCGACAACACAGTCACGTTTTGCTTCATGCTTCCGCCGAGCCCGGAAGGCAAGCCATTTCAGGATATTTCACAGCAGAGCAACGCGCATAGGTTGTCAGTCTAGTAGATGTGTTCACGTGCGCACCCACACACACACATACACACACACACTGGTTATTATTCGGAATGGGGACCAAGATGTTGTTCGTGACTTGTGGGGACCACCCTTTCTACAAGTTGTGGAGGCATTAAAAAAATGAGGTAAAATGTCCACTGCCCAGTTAGCTCATACACGTCTTTAAATCTCTAGATTGATGAAGTAATGTGCTGATCATACTTACTGGGGACCCTGGGGAAAAAAAGTTAATATGGTTCATGGGGACCAAACTGAAATAATTTTGCACAATGCACACACATTTGTACGTGACTACTGAGGACCATTTAAAATGGAGAAAAAAACTATACACGGAAGAAGTGTGAGCAGAGCAGCGAGTGCAATACCAGCTACAGCCCGATGAGGGGGCTGCTGTGCAAATGTCTCACACTCTAACTAGTAAACATGTTTTAAGCTTAAAAAATCACTTAGTCAGATCCATTCTGAAAATGCCTATCATTTAAAAAGGTTTCCCTTTAGGGGACCTGTTTTTTGTCCCCATACCGTCAGAGGTCCCCTAAAGGTGACTGTGTAAACAGAGCGATGTCCCTATTAAGTAAGCATTGCTAGAACACACACACACTGGTTATTATTTGGAATGGGGACCAAGATGTTGTTCGTGACTTGTGGGGACCACCCTTTATACAGGTTGTGGAGGCATTAACAAAATGAGGTAAAATGTCCACTGCCCAGTTAGCTCATACACATCTTTAAATCTCTGGATTGATGAAGTCATGTGCTGATCTTACTTACTGGGGAACCTGGGGAAAAAAAGTTAATATGGTTCATGGGGACCAAACTGAAATTATTTTGCATAATACACACAAATTTGTACGTGACTACTGAGGACCATTTAAAATGGAAAAAAAAAACTATACAGGGAAGAAGTGTGAGCAGAGCAGCGAGTGCAGTACCAGCTACAGCCCGATGAGGGGGCTGCTGTGCAAATGTCTCACACTCAAACTAACTAGTAAACATGTTTTAAAATTAAAAAATCAATTTGTCAGATCCATCCTGAAGATGCCTGTCATTTAAAAAGGTTTCCCTTTAGGGGACCTGTTTTTTGTCCCCATACCGTCAGAGGTCCCCTAAAGGTGACTGTGTAAAGAGAGCGATGTCCCCATTAAGTAAGCATTGCTAAAACACACACACACACTGGTTATTATTCGGAATGGGGACCAAGATGTTGTTCGTGACTTGTGGGGACCACCCTTTCTACAAGTTGTGGAGGCATTAAAAAAATGAGGTAAAATGTCCACAGCCCAGTTAGCTCATACACGTCTTTAAATCTCTAGATTGATGAAGTAATGTGCTGATCATACTTACTGGGGGACCCTGGGGAAAAAAAGTTAATATGGTTCATGGCGACCAAACTGAAATAATTTTGCGTAATTCACACAAATTTGTACGTGACTACTGAGGACCATTTAAAATGGAGAAAAAAACTATCCACGGAAGAAGTGTGAGCAGAGCAGCGAGTGCAGTACCAGCTACAGCCCGATGAGGGGGCTGCTGTGCAAATGTCTCACACTCAAACTAACTAGTAAACATGTTTTAAAATTAAAAAATCACTTAGGCATCTTCAGGATGGATCTAACTATCATTTAAAAAGGTTTCCCTTTAGGGGACCTGTTTTTTGTCCCCATACTGTCAGAGGTCCCCTAAAGGTGACTGTGTGAACAGAGCGATGTCCCCATTAAGTAAGCATTGCTAGAACACACACACACACTGGTTTTATTCAGAATGGGAACCAAGATGTTGTTCGTGACTTGTGGGGACCACCCTTTCTACAGGTTGTGGAGGCATTAAAAACATGAGGTAAAATGTCCACTGCCCAGTTAGCTCATACACATCTTTAAATCTCTGGATTGATGAAGTAATGTGCTGGGGACCTTGGGGAAAAAAAGAGTTAATATGGTTGATGGGGACAAAATGTAAATAATTTTGCATATTCACACTTTTGTACGTGACTACTGAGGACCATTTAAAATGGAGAAAAAAACCATACACGGAAGAAGTGTGAGCAGAGCAGCGAGTGCAGTACCAGCTACAGCCCGATTAGGGGGCTGCTGTGCTCCTTTGTCCATCCATCCATCCATTTTCTACCACTTATTCACTTTCGGGGTCGCGGGGGGCGCTGGCGCCTATCTCAGCTACAATCGGGCGGAAGGCGGGGTACACCCTGGACAAGTCGCCACCTCATCACAGGGCCAACACCGATAGACAGACAACATTCACACTCACATTCACACACTAGGGCCAATTTAGTGTTGCCAATCAACCTATCCCCAGGTGCATGTCTTTGGAAGTGGGAGGAAGCCGGAGTACCCGGAGGGAACCCACGCATTCACGGGGAGAACATGCAAACTCCACACAGAAAGCTCCTTTGTGTTGGTATCAATCAATTAATCAATGTTTACTTATATAGCCCTGAATCACGACTGTCTCAAAGGGCTGCACAAGCCACAACGACATCCTCGGCTCAGATCCCACAAAAGATAGACTAGCTTTTTTAGCTAATTGTAAAGTTATAAACCAGAGTCATATTTTGGTACTTGATGAATGCTAATGTTGCGATGCTAGCAACAACAAAAAAATCCAGGTATACATCGCGGGTTAGTATATTTTGGTGCTTGACACATGATACGGTTCATATTTTAGCAGAGCTGTTTTTAATTAATTTAGCAGGTATACACCTCAGTGTCATATATTTTGGTACTTAATTACTTCTAACTGGAAGCATGCTATTGTTCTCATGCTAGCATAGTACTGTTAGCATGCTAGCATTTTTTTTTTAGTTAATTTTTGGTACTCGACACTACTGGCCAGCGTGCTAACTCTTAGCATTTCAGTTTGAAGAAAGGAGAAAAAAGAGAGGGGGAAAAACAAGTGTGTGTGTGTGTGTGTGTGTGTGTGTGTGTGTGTGTGTGTGTGTGTGTGTGTGTGTGTGTGTGTGTGTGTGTGTGTGTGTGTGTGTGTGTGTGTGTATGTGTATGTATGTATGTATGTATGTATATATATATATATATATATATATATATATATATATATATATATATATATATATATATATATATATATATATATATATATATATATATATATATATATATATATATATATATATATATATTAGATTAGATTAGATAGTACTTTATTTATTCATCTTGATTGGATTATCCAGAGAATAGTGCTCGATACCGTGGTAGAGCGCAATATGTAGGTGTGGGAAAAATCACAGCACTACTTCATCTCTACATAACTGTTTCATGAGGGGTTCCCTCAATCATCAGGAGATTTCTCCTGATGATTGAGGGAACCCCTCATGAAACAGTTCGTAGATTGCACAGTACAGTACATATTCCGTACAATTGACCACTAAATTGTAACACCCGAATACGTTTTTAACTTGTTTAAGTCAGTGTCCATGTTAATCAATTCATGGTAGATTCAAATGTATGTATGTATATATTGTATGTATATACTGTGTATTTATACAATTTAGTAGCCGGGGATCTTTTTTTTTTTCACATTTTTAAGGAGGCGCCACTGAGTCAAATTTAAAATATCCTTTTTGGGCCCCCCAAAATATCAGATTTTTCTCCGGATCCGAGGGGCTTGCAAAAATTAATAATTTTTCACACATGTAACTGGCCTCATAAATGTGATGGCAGCTCTTGGCTGCTCTGTCCGTAATTTAAAATATATGATGGATCAACCAATATATAGCTCGGTTGGTAAAGTGGGCGTGCCAGGAACTTGAGGGTTTCGTGGTTCGATTCCCGCTTCCGCCTTCCTCGCCTCTGCCGTTGTGTCCTTGGGCAAGACACTATACCCACCTGCTCCCAGTGCCACCCACACTGGTTTAAATGTAACTTAGATATTGGGTTTCACTATGTAAAGCGCTTTGAGTCACTAGAGCAGGGGTAGGGAACCTATGGCTCTAGAGCCAGATGTGGCTCTTTTGATGACTGCATCTGGCTCTCGGATAAATCTGAGCTGACATTGCTTAACACGATTAAAAAATGAATAATTCCACTTGTAATCACAGTGTTAAAAATAATGTTCAAAATATAAAACATTCTCATGCTTTTTTATGTTCAAGAAGTTGCAATAATGGTAAGAAGTAATTTGGTTAGTGTGGGGCTTGCACTCCTGGGGATTCTTCAGACCACCAAGAGCCTGTTTTAGGGTTACAATATTGTTTTATTTTGTTTTTCTCTGTTGCTTTCCAGCAATTGTCTTTTTCTCTTTCGTCCTCGCTCGCGCTCTGGCTCCAGCCCCAACCCTGTCCCTCCTCCTGGCTGCTGCTTATAACAGAGCGACAGGTGATTAGATAACAAGGCCCAGGTGGGCCATCTACGCACCTGTCGCTGATTTCGAGGCCGGTCCCGGCAACATCCTGCTTTGCTGCAGGCCCGCAGGCCACGCCCCCGCCACAGTTAGCTTCAGAATAACAATGTTATTATAAAGAATAAGAAACCTATTGTACTCTGGAAATGTTGGTCTTACTTAAAAATGCACGCGTTTAGTTGTGTTCAGTGTTGAAAAAATATATTATATGGCTCTTGGGGAAATACATTTTAAAATATTTGGCTTCTTGGCTCCCACAGCCAAAAAGGTTCCTGACCCCTGCACTAGAGAAAAGTGCTACATAAATATAATTCACAATAAATGAGTGAAAAATGGTCATAAATTTAAGGTATGAATCAGCGCAGTGTATAGAACTTGGTTGTCAAACTTAATAACGCACAAAATAACTAACTTTGTTAAAAAAAATATCCATGTTTGACAGAATAACTGTAATTACATGCAATCACACATCTTCCAAACTTGAATATTATCCGATTATGTAACAATATTATCCAAGCTTTTTTTTGTATATATTTTTGGTTAGCAATTCATCCATAAAATCGTAAAAAATACGATAAATGCATAAGGAATTGTGTATATCATGAGGTTCTAATAGGTTTCTATTCATGTTTATTCACTGCAGCAAGCGGTTCCCTGAAGGGGCAGCCACAACGACCATGAAAAGCATGAGATAATAAGCAAACATCAAACAAAATGATTCATTTCTTCTTCCCTGCACCTTGCAATCATATTCATTTTCACAGTTCGATGCTATTTTGAGTCGTGTCCTCAATCCAAACAGCAATTTTACTCCGCAGCCCGATATTTTAGTTTGTGCATCACCGTGCTGCTATAAATTCCTGAATGCATGAATGCAGCGGCGCTCAAAATATGTCTATTTATTAATTTATTTACTTTCTCCAACATCCTTTACACCCACTCACCCCCGCCGCCGCCATAATCATTCAGCTCATGCTCCTGCCTCCTCTCAGAAGAACGCCGCTATAAATAGAGGTGTTCCCCGCGCACGTTTCTCCATTCGCTTTATCACCACTCACATGGTCGCCCTCCTCCTCCTCCTTCCTCTGCTTTTTGTTCCCTCCTTCTACACCTTCACAGCATCCGCTTGTTTTCCCCAATAACACAAACTTTGTAGAGGGGGTGACAGTGTTGTGTCTGTTCCTTTGACTGGCGAGGCGGAGTGTTTTGCATCATGATTCTTGTACGCGAAGGGAGCGACACACGTTGCATAATACGGTTTGTGGATGAGACTGATGCTCGGTGCAATGGGAAACAAATGTGATGCAATCCACAGAATGGGGGACTCGGACGGAATAAGAATCAGGACAGACAGCTGCTGTTGATGATGTTGTGTGAAGAGACAAACAGATGTTTATGAAGTCGAATAGAGCAGTGTTTTGAACTTTTTCCGAGCTGAGGCACATTTTTTTTTTCCATTGAAAAAATGCCTAGGCACACCACAAGCAGAAAACATAAACAAAAATGAAACTCGGCAGCCGATATTGACAATAAAAAGTCATTCTCGCAATTGTTGGATTTGAATTTAAACCACAACCAAGCATGCATCACTATAACTCTTGTCTCAAAGTTAAAGTACCACTAATAGTCACACACACAAGGTGTGGGGAAATTTGTCCTCTGCATTTTGTCAGTTATTTGTTGTCAAACCCCAAGATGCAGAGATGGAGGCAGGCATTGGATATGAAGACATGATTTAATACAAATAATAGAACAAGAACAAACGAAGGGTATAAACAAAACGCACGCACGTGGGCCGAATAACAAACTAAGGGAGCTAGCACTGGAAGCTAGAAAACACAAAGGAACTTTAGCATGGAGCAAACAGGAAAAACTTAAAACAGCTAATTGCTAACATTAACAGCTTACCGCTACGACGACCAGGACAAAATGTAGTAGCTGTAACAAAACAACATGACACGATAGCAACGACAATACAAGTCCGAATGACAATACAATGATCCAGCATCTGACACAAGACAACGCAGGTACAAATAGGAGCAGGCAGATTGGTAACAGGTGTGGCCAGGTGCCAATCAGCCGCAGCTGAGGAGAAACACAGCACTCAGGGAACAAGACAGGAAGCTGGCAAAAGAAGAGCACTAGACAGGAACTAAAGACAGGAGATACTAAACACAGAGGAAACAGACAAATGCAGAGGAAACAACTAAAACATAGACAAACTGTCGGGGGAAAGCCTCACACAATTGACCCATCCCCTTGTTCACGCCCTGGGAGGTGAGGGGTGCAGTGAGCAGCAGCGGTGGCCGCGCCCGGGAATCATTTTGGTGATTTAACCCTTATGTGGAGTTCAGGTCTGTGGGACTGGTTTTCATTTTTTATTAAAAGAAAAAGAATACATTCATTTAATTTTTCTAACTGACTTTGGCTCATTTTCTGTAAAAAACATATATCAGAATACATATTTAATGACCACACACCATACACCCCCCCTACAAATTTTTATTACATATGAGATGTTCGGGTCCACTGGACCTAACAGAAGTGTGGAAATTGATGTTCTGTGTACCACACACATACACACACAAAGCAGGCCTAAACAGTAGGAGGACAGAGTGTAGGTACACAACATCAGAGGGTCAAATGTGCGAGAAAATGAGAGCAGACAGTGTTGACAAACAATGTTGCAACCTTGTGTGGACACACACACGCACACACAAAGCAGGCCTGGACAGGAGGAGGACAGAGTGTAGGTACACAACATCAGAGGGTCAAATGTGCGAGAAAATGAGAGCAGACAGTGTTGACAAACAATGTTGCAACCTTGTGTGGGAACACACACACACACACACACACACACACACACACAAACAAAGCAGGCCTGGACAGGAGGAGGACAGAGTGTAGGTACACAACATCAGAGGGTCAAATGTGTGAGAAAATGAGAGCAGACAGTGTTGACAAACAATTTTGCCACCTTCTGTGGAAACACACACACACACACACACACAAAGCAGGCCTGGACAGGAGGAGGACAGAGTGTAGGTACACAACATCAGAGGGTCAAATGTGTGAGAAAATGAGAGCAGACAGTGTTGACAAACAATTTTGCCACCTTCTGTGGCAACACACACACACACACACACACACACACACACACACACACACACACACACACACACACACACACACACAAAGTAGGCCTGGACAGGAGGAGGACAGAGTGTAGGTACACAACATCAGAGGGTCAAATGTGCGAGAAAATGAGAGCAGACAGTGTTGACAAACAATGTTGCACCCTTGTGTGGGAACACACACACACACACACACACACACACACACACACACACACAAAGCAGGCCTAGACAGGAGGAGGACAGAGTGTAGGTACACAACATCAGAGGGTCAAATGTGTGAGAAAATGAGAGCAGACAGTGTTGAAAAACAATTTTGCCACCTTGTGTGGAAACACACACACACACACACACACAAAGCAGGCCTGGACAGGAGGAGGACAGAGTGTAGGTACACAACATCAGAGGGTCAAATGTGCGAGAAAATGAGAGCAGACAGTGTTGACAAACAATTTTGCCACCTTGTGTGGAAACCACACACACACACACACACACACACACACACAAAGGAGGCCTAGACAGGAGGAGGACAGAATGTAGGTACACAACATCAGAGGGTCAAATGTGCGAGAAAATGAGAGCAGACAGTGTTGACAAACAATGTTGCAACCTTGTGTGGGCACACACACACACACACACACACACACACACACACACACACACACACACAAAGCAGGCCTAAGCAGGAGGATCACATAGTATACTGTAGGTACACAGAACATCAAAGGGTCAAATGTGCGAAAAAATGAGAGCAGACAGCGATGACAAACAATCTTGCAACCTTGTGTGGGAACACACACACACACACACACACACACACACACAAAGCAGGCCTAGACAGGAGGAGGACAGAGTGTAGGTACACAACATCAGAGGGTCAAATGTGTGAGAAAATGAGAGCAGACAGTGTTGAAAAACAATTTTGCCACCTTGTGTGGAAACACACACACACACACACACACACACACACACACACACACACAGGTGCAGAAACACAAAAGAAGAATCCCTGTGGGATGCAAAAACTGTATATTGGGATAAGGTAAACATCTGTGCAGTATTTTAACATAAAAGTGTTTGATTGTGAGGCATTAAAAGCCACAAAATGCAACAGGTCCATCAGACCCACAAGCGCTGGCTGAGTAACAACAATATGAACATTACATAAGGGTTTATCCCCAATTCCAACCCTTGATGCTGAGTGCCAAGCAGGGAGGTAATGGGTCCCATTTTTCTAGTCTTTGGTATGACACAGGACCTACCGATCTCAGGGCGGACACTCCAACCACTGGGCCACTGACTAGGTTCGGAACCGTGTACTGTCACATCACGCCCTGACTTATTTTGAGTTTTTTGGGTGTTTTCCTGTTTGTAGTGTGTTAGTTCTTGTCTTGCGCTCCTATTTTGGTGGCTTTTCCTATTTTGTTGGTATTTTCCTGGAGCAGTTTCATGTCTTCCTTTGAGCGCTATTCGCCGCACCTGTTTTGTTTAAGCAATCAGGACTATTTAAGTTGTGTGGATGCTATCCTTCTTTGTAGGGACATTGATGATTGTCATGTCATGTACGGATGTACTTTGTGGACGCCGTCTGCTCCACACGCTGTAAGTCTTTGCTGTCGTCCAGCATTCTGTTTTTGTTTACTTTGCAGCCAGTTGGGCTTTAGTTTCGTTCTGCATAGCCATCCCTAAGCTTCAATGCCCTTTCTTAGAGGCGCTCGCCTTTTGTTTATTTGTGGTTGAAGCGTTAGATACCTTTTTACCTGCACGCTGCTTCCCGCTAATGTCTGCATAGTGTGATCACGACAAACCATAGTCCCGACATCAACAAAGCAATTAGTTACCTGCTCACTCAAAAACAACATTATTTGCAGATTATAATTACTGGTTTGCAACAAATATTTTTAACCCAATTAGCTGAAATTACATAAACTCCCACGGCACACCAGACTGTATCCCGCGGCACAAAAACCCTCGAATAGACGGAGGATTGCATGATGTGCCTGCATGAATGCATCAGTTGTACTTGTGTATGCAAATAAGTGTTGGGAAAGTGTTTACATTAGTTGTGCATGCGAATGGATAGACCTATGTATCACTGTGTGTATGAACGGACACACAGAGGTTACAATATGGTTTACAGTAAACCAGGGGTCACCAACCTTTTTGAAACCAAGAGCTACTTCTTGGGTACTGATTGATGCAAAGCGCTACCAGTTTGATACACACTTAAATAATTTGCCATAAATAGCAAATTCACTCAATTTACCTTTAATAAATGAATTTATATATATATATATATATATATATAAATAAAAAAGGGTATTTCTGTCTGTCATTCCGTCGTACATTTATTTTTTCCTTTTTGTAGAGAATAAATGATGAAAAAACACTTAATTAAACTGTTTAAAAGAAGAGAAAACAGGAAAAAAAATTAAAATTAAATTTTGAAACAGTTTATCTTCAATTTTCACTCTTTAAAATTCAAAATTCAACCAAAAAAAAGAAGAGAAAAACTAACTAATTAGAATGTTTTGGGAAAAAAAAAAAAAAATTATGGAACATCATTAGTAATTTTTCCTGATTAAAATTAATTTTAAAATTTTGATGACATTTTTAAAATAGGTTGAAATCCAATCTGCACTTTGTTAGAATATATAACAAATTGGACCAAGCTATATTTCAAATCATAATTTCTTCTAGATTTTCCAGAACAAAATTTTTAAAAGAAATTCAAAAGACTTTGAAATAAGATTTAAATTTGATTCTAAAGAGTTTCTAGATTTGCCGGAATAATTTTTTTGAATTTTAATCATAATAAGATTGAATAAATATTTCACAAATATTCTTCGTCCAAAAAACAGAAGCTAAAATGAAGAATTAAATTCAAATTTATTCATTATTCTTTACAATTAAAAAAATGAATTTACTTGAACATTGATTTAAATTGTCAGAAAAGAAGAGGAAGGAATTTAAAAGGTAAAAAGGTATATGTGTTTAAAAATCTAAAAATCATTTTTAAGGTTGTATTTTTTCTCTAAAATTATCTTTCTGAAAGTTATGAGAAGCAAAGTAAAAAAATAAATGAATTTATTTAAACAAGTAAAGACCAAGTCTTTGAATTTATTCTTGGATTTTGAAATTCTAATTGAGTTTTGTCTCTCTTAGAATTAAAAATGTCGAGCTTGCTAGTAAATAAATACAATTTAAAAAATAAAGGCAGCTCACTGGTAAGTGCTGCTATTTGAGCTATTTTTAGAACAGGCCAGGGAGCTACTCATCTGGTCCTTACGGGCTACCTGGTGTCCGCGGGCACCGCGTTGGTGACCCCTGCAGTAGTGTGTGTGTGTGCGAATGGACAAACAGAGGTTGTATAATGTGTCTGTAAATTAATGCAATTAAATTAAAGAACCAATGATAGTCACACACACACACACACACACACACACACACACACACACACACACTAGGTGTGGTGAAATTTGTCCTCTGCATTTGACCCATGGCCTTGTTCACCCTTCGGGAGGTGAGGGGAGCAGTGGGCAGCAGCGGTGGACGCGCCCGGGAATCATTTTTGGTGATTTAACCCCCAATTCCAACCCTTGATGCTGAGTGCCAAGCAGGGAGGTAATAGGTCCCATTTTTTTTTTTTTTGGTCTTTGGTTTGAACTCCCAACCTACCGATCTCAGGGAGGACTCTCTATCCAAAAGGCTATGAGTTTTTTTTTTTTTTCCCCATTGGTCTCAGTCTGGACCCACTCTTAGACTGATTTGTTATTTTTTTTCCCCTCACCTCTACTCTTGAAAGGCCTACTGAAACCCACTACTACCGACCACGCAGTCTGATAGTTTATATATCAATGATGAAATATTAACATTGCAACACATGCCAATACGGCCTTTTTAGTTTACTAAATTACAATTTTAAATTTCCCGCGGAGTTTCTTGTTGAAAACGTCTCGGAATGATGACGCGTATGATGTTGTGTGTGGTTGGAGGGGACATATTAGCTCAGCACCACTTACGGCTAAAAGTCGTCTCTTTTCATCGCATAATTACACAGTAATTTGGACATCTGTGTTGCTGAATCTTTTGCAATTTGTTCAATTAATAATGGAGACTATAAAGAAGAATGCTGTTGGTGGAAAGCGGTGGATTGCAGCTGTCTTTAGCACCGAGACACAGCCGGTGTTTCTTTGTTTGTTGTGAAGCTTTAACAGAGCGGTCAAACGAACATGTTTCTCTACGTCAACCAGCA
>NC_084611.1:80964115-81021615 GCF_033978795.1 Nerophis ophidion
TGGGCAAAACACTTTACCCTCCTGCTCCCAGTGCCACCCACACTGGTTTAAATGTAACTTAGATATTGGGTTTCACTATGCAAAGCGCTTTGAGTCACTAGACAAAAATGCTATATAAATATAATTCACTTCAATTCACACTATTCAGATAATTGGCCACCTCAGATTCAAAACGAACTTAATTTTTTATTACATTGAACATTTTATTGAACATAATGTATTTATTTATAGTTACTGAAATTGTAAATACGTCAGGAAATATATATTTTTAATTATTCTAAATGTCATGAAACAAATACATGTATGGTTGGCTAAATATAAAATGTCATTAAAGGCCAGAAAATATTTTGAGAAATACATTGGCCATGAAATAATCATTACTATTGAAGTAATCAAAGAACAGTTGAATATCCATCCATCCATTTCCTACAGCTTGTCCCATACTGAAACCCACTACTACCGACCACGCAGTCTGATAGTTTATATATCAATGATGAAATATTAACATTGCAACACATGCCAATACGGTCGGTTTAGTTTACTAAATTGCAATTTTAAATTTCCCGCGGAGTTTCTTGTTGAAAACGTCGCAGAATGATGACGCGTGTTTGTGACGTTATTGGATGGAGGGGACATATTAGCCCAGCCCCACACACGGCTAAAAGTTGTCTCTTTTCATCGCATAATTACACAGTAATTTGGACATCTGTGTTGCTGAATCTTTTGCAATTTGTCCAATTAATAATGGAGACGTCAAAGAAGAATGCTGTTGGTGGAAAGCGGTGGATTGCAGCTGCCTTTAGCAACCGAAACACAGCCTGTGTTTCTTTGTTTGTTGTGAAGCTTTAACCCAGAGCGGTCAAGCGAACATGTTTCTCTACATAAAACCAGCAAGTTTTTGGATGGGAAAATTGTGATATTAAGTCAGCTCTTACCGGAGACTTCAGCGGATTATGCGACTTCCTCCTGCTGAGATCTTTGCTCCTGCATTGGCTTCTCTGAGAGACACTGGCTTTCACCACAGCCATCCGTCTCTCCCTTGTGGAGGGGGTCCGGTCCGATGGCCATGGATGACGTACTGGCTGTCCAGAGTCGGGACCCAGGATGGACCGCTTGCCTGTGTATCGGCTTGAGACATCCCTGCGCTGCTGATCTCCCTCCACTTGGGATGGTTTCCTGGTGGCTCCGCTTTGGACTGGACTCTCGCGGCTGTGTTGGATCCACTATGGATTGAACAGTATCATGTTAGATCCGCTCGACATCCATTGCTTTCGTCCTCGCCAAAGTTCTCATAGTCATCATTGTCACCGACGTCCCACTAGTGATTTAGGGCTATATAAGTAAACATTGATTGATTGATTGATTGATATTAAAATAATAAGCAGATATGAACATACCATTCCATTATTTATGAGTTCAAATGTATTAACATTTTCAGACATTGTGTTTTTAAAACCAATGGAAATTATGTTTCGAGTAAAGAACAACCTTCCAGCTTGTATTCTCAGGCTATTTCATTTAAGAGGAGAAAACTATAATTTACGGGGGATATCGATTTTTGAAATAAGTAAAGCGAGAACAAATATAAAATACAAATGTATTCCAGTTTCAGGAGTTAAATGGTGGAACAAGATCAGTGATGAGCTGAAGACATGCACTTCTTTGGTAAGGTTTAAGAAAACATTGAAAGGTGAAATAATTGAAAATTATAAAATATAGTAACAATTAATTTCATCCCATTGATTTTTGATTTTTTTTTTAACGTTGCTGTTCCAGGCAATCTAATCTTCTGTGAAGGTGTAGGATAGGCAAATATAAGCTTTGGCTTCAGCCTATTCCTTTTTTGGTCATTATTTTTCTTTTCTTTCGTGTGTAAATGTGCATTATTGTATACATATAACATGTACTGTAAAACTGTTCACATAAAATGGTTGATTGATTTGAATGATTATATGACCGAAATAAACGTATTTCATTCATTCATTCATTCATTCAATAAGGGATCTTCCAGAATTATCCTAGTAAATGTGTCTAATTACATTTGAAACGGTCCCACTGCTGGAGCCGTCGCTTTTTTTTTTTTTTGTGCTTCACTAACTTTCCTCATCCACGAATCTTTCATCTTCGCCCTAATTAATGGGGAAATTGTCGCTTTCTCAGTCCGAATAGCTCTTGCTGCTGGAGGCTATTATAAACAATGTGAGGATGTGAGGAGCCCTCACACCGGTGATATCATCGTCTGCTACTTCCGGTACAGACAAGGCTTTTTTATTAGCGACAGAAAGTTGCGAACTTTATCGTGGATGTTCTCTACTAAATCCTTTCAGCAAAAATATGGCAATATCGCGAAATGATCAAGTATGACACATAGAATGGACCTGCTATCCCCGTTTAAGTAAGAAAATCTCATTTCAGAAGGCCTTTAAATCAATTTAGTGATATTTCGCTTTGAGTAAATGAGTTTTTTTTTTTATTATTTTTTTCCTCTCCCATTTTATTTAGCCTCAATTTCGTCAAGGACAATAGCTGAGTTTTTTTTTAGGGGTGAAGCGACAAAAAAAGAAAAAGGCAGACAAAAGGATGAAACCTTTTTTCCTAAACGGGGATTATTGTAATGCAGTTTGGCAGCGCCGTCTCCTGAGATGAAAGCTGCGAGGGGAAAAGCGGACGTGCCTTTCACTGCCACAGAAAAAAAAGAAAAACAGCTTTTAGCCGGAGAAAAAAAATAAAAAAATCTCACCGTATAGTCGCGGTATGGAAGAGACACTATATAGTGGCTCTGTATAATGTATGAATAACTGTGTACATGATGTAGTAAACAACATGTTTTGTACTCCCTGACATTGAGGCTCTGTGACTTTAAGTTAACTTATAGCGCTCGTTAAATCCACCGTGGTCCGCTCGGCCCTCGGGGGGCTACCTTTGTTACGGCCGCCGTAAAGAGCGTTGGCTTGAAACTACGCCCCTAGAGGACGGGGACTGTAAAGCACGCCGACATCACACCATGGCCACAAAGACAGCATGAATGATGCATGGGAAGCAGCAGTGCACTCATGGGTTGGCGCTCTCACAGAACATTGCAACTAAATAGGGAATTGGTCATCTTTAGCGACCGGTCCATTCGCATAATGCTAAAAGATGATTGTCCATTCGCACTTCTATTAGTGGACCCGGACATCTTATATGTAATAGAAATGTGTAGGGGAGTGTGTAAGGCAGGGGTGTCTAAACTTTTTCCACTTAGGGCCGCAGACTGAAAAATCAAAGCAAGCCGGGGGGTCATTTTGACATTTTTTTAATTTATTTTAAAAACCAATACAATATATGTATAACCAATATACATTTAGGCCTCCACTCAGGCTTGATCCCGGGGACCCCAAAGGGTTTTGGTCGAAAAAATATAAAAAATGTGTCATTATTCAGTATTATTTTGTTTTATCATTGTTCAAAATTTAAATCTCCAGATAAACATTAGGTCCGTCTGTTAATATAGTGATTTTAAAGATTTAAGTTGTATGCTCCTTTTGTCAAAGAAAACCCTGTTTTTAGATTGAAAAAGACACAAAATATGCAATATTATCACCCAATATATTTTTTAAGTGGAATATTTGAGATTATATGATAATTGGAGCCTTAAAAAAGTAAGTCAACAACTAATAACACCATTGATTTTAATTCATTATTATTTTTTGAGCAATGGTACTCAAAGGGGAACATGATCACAATTTCAAAATGGTTAAAAACAATAAAAATCAGTTCCCAGTGGCTTGTTTTATCTTTCAAATTTTTTTTCAAAATTTTACACCTCCCCGGAATATCCCTAAAAAAAAGCTTTAAAGTTCTTGATTTTTGCTATTTGCGATGCGACTGTCCATTTCCCTGTGACGTCATACAGTGCTGCCAATACAAAGAACATGGCGGTTACCACAGCAAGATATAGCGATATTAGCTCGGATTCAGACTCGGATTTCATCGGTTTAAGCGATTCAACAGATTACGCATGTATTGAAACGGATGGTCTGAGTCTGGAGGCATATAGCGAAAACGAAATTGAAGAAGAAATTGAAGCTATTGAGCGAATAGCTATTGACGCTATTCGGCCATAGCATGGGTGTACCTAATGAAGTGGCCCCTAGCATGGCTGCCTTATTAGCATCGCCGGTAAAATGTGCGGACCAAACGATCAGGAATTTCGCATCTTGGGACACTGGAACAACTTAAATATGTCGATTGGTAAGTGTTTGTTTTGCATTAAATGTGGGTATCTAGTTTCAAATGTACATACAGCTACCGTAAATAGCATGTTAGCATCGATTAGCATAGCATTTTAGCATCGATTAGCCGGCAGTCATGCCGTGACCAAATATGTCTGATTAGCACATAAGTCAACGACATCAACAAAACTCACCTTTGTGATTTCGTTGACTTAATAGTTGCAAATGCATCTGCAGGTTATCCATACATCTCTGTGCCATGTCTGTCGTAGCATCGCCGGTCAAATGTGAAGACACTCTGGCAAATTCAATGGGGGTCTGGCCGCAGATTTCTTGCCAGTGGTGCAACTTGAATCCCTCCCTGTTAGTGTTGTTACACCCTCCGACAACACACCGACGAGGCATGATGTCTCCAAGGTTCCAAAAAATAGTCTAAAAAACGGAAAATAACAGAGCTGAGACCCGGTGTTTGTAATGTGTTGAAAATGAAAATGTGTTACATCGGTGACGTCACGTTCTGACGTCATCGATAAAAGACCGATAAACAGAAAGGCGTTTAATTTGCCAAAATTCACCCATTTAGAGTTCGGAAATCGGTTAAAAAAATACATGGTCTTTTTTCTGCAACATCAAGGTATATATTGACGCTTGCATAGGTTTGGTGATAATGTTCCCCTTTAAAAACAAATCACACTAAAATTATTGGGGATCCAAAAGGGTCCTACTCATTACAGTGTTAAAAAATAAATAATACATTTTTTAACTGTCTCCAGATTAACTTCAGATCTATCCATCAATTATAATTTTCATTGTTGTTTATGTTTTTTGTTAGTTCATTTCAGGCCCTTCTTAAAAAAAAAACAGCTCAGTTTTTTATATGGCAAACACAAAATATGCAACATTTTCCCCCCAAAATATCTCAAAGTGGAAAATTTAACGTGACGTAATTGGAGCCTTGAATAGGTCCATCATTCACAATGACATCGCACGCTCTGGCGAAAAATCGTACGCCACCCTCTTTTTATTTGGACTTTCCCTGATCACATGGTGACAGCTGTTTCTAAGGGACATGGGTCGTAAACAACATTGCTTTTTGGTTACAGAACAGTTCAAAAGAAAAGGTCGTAAACGGTTTACAGAAAAGGCCGTAAAACAGTTCAAAGGAGCGGTGCCTGGAGGTGAGTCTGATCCTGCTTCCTCTTCACTTCTGTAGTTCTTGGGTCAAGATGATATCTCTGTTGATTAAAATACATGAAAGAAACAGACCACCTTCATGTTGCTTCCCCCCTTACACAGTGGAGTTCTACAAGCCTTCTTCTTGGTAGGTTCAACGACATGTTTTTGTCTTCTCTTGCCGGGAACTCATTGAAACACAAATGTTTTGTGAAAAATTAGTTATTCTAACACTATTTTGTATCATTTTCTAATTGTGCCCCCATTTGGCTGTCCCTGGTTGCCAATCAGGATGCTTTTTTTTTATTTTTTTTAATCAATTTGCTTGTTTAAATGTGTTGCTTGCCTTTCCCTTATACAACGGTCTTGTTTTATAAACTTGCCTACCGCCCAGACATACACCAGACCATAACAGTTAGGGTCCTTTTTTTTTTTTTTAAAAGGTATACTCCGGGCGGAAATATTTCAGCCATTTTTTTTCTTTTCAGTAAGCCCACCGTGGGAGCACCACGTCGTTCGGTAGCGCTCGCGACGCGACAAGTGAGGCGTCTTATTATCGCCGAGGCGTTTTAAAGCGTGCTAACACACATTTTTGCACCAGCTAAAGTTTGCAGTCAACTCATTATGTGCTTTGAGGTCGGTGGAATTAATCCACTCCCACACTATGCGGGATAAAAGCCCCCTCCCATGGACCACCGTCCTTGTGCGATTCCTCGCCAAAGACACAAAGACACAAACAACAACTTTCATGCTTTAAAGCCCCGATTTTGGGACCAAATTTGGGATTCTGTTTGGGTCAGTCTGCGTGGTGATTTATTTGCTGACACGGGTCCTCATTAGAAGGCGCTGGCGATTAAAAAAATAAATAAAAATAGTCCCCCGTCTTCTTCTTCCGTCCTCCTTTTCCCGGTTCCACTTCAAAGGAGGAAATTAGCATGGAGGCAGACTGGAGGACGGAGCGCCAACCTTGTTTTTTTTTTTTTATAGCTTAATGGCGGCTGATAGATGAAAGGCAGAGCAAACGGCGGGGTTTTTACAAAGCCAAAGTCAACGGTGGCACGTAATGATGAAGGGCGCCCGGCGGAAAAAAACAAACACTCGAGTCCGGGGCCGTTTAACACCTGTGGTGAGCTCCCGGTTGTCGTCGGCGATGGCGTACAATACGTGTCACATGACCGTGCACCCATTGACCACTTAAGCAGGGAGGAGGGCGGGCGGTGCAAGCGCCATTTGCTTTATTGTAATACATGAACATGATGTCATTCACAACCATGCTTCCTTCACAATAAAAATAATGTTGTTATTGAGCTCAGTTACGACTATAGCTATTAGCTATTAAGATGAGCTCGGTTACAGCTCATTTTATTACTGTGTGGGTTGAATGGACCATCCAGGAAGGACATGCTTTCGAGCAGGCTTGACTCTTTTATTTTTTTCAAATAATGCAGACTTTCGCACTGCTCGCTCCTCCGTGTCTTGCTCTCCGGTCCGCTCTTTCAGCCGACGTCGCCGTCGTCCCGTTCTCTGACTCGCTTTCGGTTGCTCTTTGATCGCTGTTTCCGGCTCTCCAACTCCTCCCGGGACCTCTCCTCCTTCTCCCCTTTTATACAGCAGGAGGAGATGAGTTAATTGTGTGCCGGTGTGTGTGCCACGCACCTGATTTAGATTGTGGCGGCGTCGCTCCCAGCAAGCCCCGCCTCTCCGCTCCGCCTCTCCGCTCCGCCTCCTTGCCGCCATCCTGGGCAGGGCTGTAGCGTGCCCTGCCCCGCCGTCGGCCCGTTGGCTCCACCTCTCCACAATTACTTTATGGAGGTTTCCTTCTGGCCGACAGATCTTCGTGAGCCCGGTAGACAGTTTGAATACAGTCTTTTTATTTGACATAAACCCCCGGGAGTAATAATAATAAATAATAATGGATTAGATATATATCGCACTTTTCTATTGTTAGATACTCAAAGCGCTCACAGAGAAGTTGGAACCCATCATTCATTCACACCTGGTGGTGGTAAGCTACATCTGTAGCCACAGCTGCCCTGGGGTAGACTGACGGAAGCCTGGCTGCCCGTTTGCGCCTACGGCCCCTCCGACCACCACCAATCATTCATCATTCATTCACCAGTGTGAGCGGCACCAGGGGCAAGGGTGAAGTGCTCTGCCCAAGGACTCAACGGCAGCGATTTGGATGTCAATAGGTGGGAAGCGAACTTGCAACCCTCAGGTTTCTGGCACGGTCGCTGGGTGTGTGGGTAGTGGCTTGCTTTGTCTCTACGAGCGTGTCTCTCCCTGGCTTCAACTCCCAACTCCGACAACTTGTCTCGTTCTGGCTGCTGCTAATAAAGACGACAGGTCCAAGGCCCAGCCGGGCAGACTTAGAATCAGAGAATCAGACCTACTTTATTAATCCCCGAAGGGAAATTTAAATTTTCAGCACAATCCCATTCCAGATCGGACAATAATTACAGGGAGACAGAACAGGATCGCTGACGGGTCTGCCAACTTCCGGCGTCCCTTGCAGAAAAGGTGATATACAGGTAAACAAGTGGGGGGAATGGGAGGAAAAAAAATAAAACCAAAAAATAAAAATCGCAATCCACACACCTGCCGCTATTTTTGAAGTCGGTCCTTGTACACCCCCCGCTCCGTTGCAGGCCCGCAGGCCACACCCCCCCTCCACATTCTGTGTTATGTGTTTTATGTTGCACGATTGCACCAATTGAAATTACTAGTTTGTGAATCTGTTCCCAGAAAATGGTAATAAAAACTATTCTGATTCTGATGTTGATTCTTACAATGTCCTTCTGACCATAGGAGCCGATCTACATTTCTGCCAGTGGGTGCTCGGTGTGTGTGTGTGTGTGTATTAGTGTTGTCCCGATACCAATATTTTGGTACAGGTACCAAAAGTATTTTGGTACTTTTTTAAATAAAGGGGAGCACAAAAAATGCCATTATTGGCTTTATTTTAACCAAAACATTTTTTGGGGTTACATTAAACATATGTTTCTTATTGCAAGTTTGTCCTTAAATAAAATAGTGAACATACAGGACAACTTGACTTTTAGTCTTAAGTAAACAAAAAAAGGCTTCTAATTAGTCTGCTGACATATGCAGTAACATATTGTGTCATTTTCCATTCTATTATTTTGTCAACATTATGATTGACAAACTGTAAAAAAAATATTAATAATCTACTGTGATTTTTACTTTCCAACCTTACCCTTTCCATCCTTTCTAACTGAGCTATTGTGTGGAACAATTTCCCTCATGGATCACTAAAGTTTGTCTAAGTCTCAGTTTAACTAGGGTTGTGCTAATAAAGAACCGCTGTATTAATGAATTAAAAACGATACTATACTGCCTTTGAAAAATACTGTATTTTTCTTTTTTTTTTCATCCACACATTGTTGAGCCGAGGAGCATGTTTAGTGTGTCAATGCGCACACACTCACGTCGCACACAAGCAGGAACAGAGTGGAGAGGTACTATGGCAAAAAAAGGGCAATTGTACTGGTTAACAAATAAGGTGCGTGAAGCACAATACGGAGGGATTTGGGCGTCAAAACTGTCAATCCAGATGACGTTTTAAACACAGAGCTTTAACGCATGCCTCGCCAAAGGTGGCATGATTAAAGTATTATAATCTTTGCTTCAAACGTAGACACACATTTAAATAGCAGCCATCCAGAACTGCACAGCGAGTTTAAAGGTAATGTAGTTAACTAGCTCTCCTGCTGTGCATATATCATAGACGCCCACACAGCCGCTTGGCTTGATGCCAATTATTAGTCCAAACTGCCCTCGTAGCGCCAGTTAATGCAAGTGAAATGAATGAATTTTGTAAAAAAATTGCTACAATTTGTGCTGTATCTTCAATAATGTGTGTTTTGCCTGCAACATGTCTTAGCGGTTTATTTTCAGCCATGGACGGCGTGGCGCAGTGGGAGAGTGGCCGTGCACAACCCGAGGGTCCCTGGTTCAAATCCCACCTAGTACCAACCTCGTCACGTCCGTTGTGTCCTGAGCAAGACACTTCACCCTTGCTCCTGATGGGTGCTGGTTGGCGCCTTGCATGGCAGCTCCCTCCGTCAGTGTGTGAATGTGTGTGTGAATGGGTAAATGTGGAAGTAATGTCAAAGCGCTTTGAGTACCTTGAAGGTAGAAAAGCGCTATAAAAGTACTTACTTAGGCCCATCGCTCCCAATGGAGCATAGGCCATCAATGACTCCTCTCCATGCAGCACGGTTTTGGGCTGTCCTTTCCGCCTCTCCCCAGCTGGTTCCCAACCTCTTCAGCTCCGCCTCAGAGTCCCGCCTCCAGGTGTTTTTAGGCCGTCCCCTCTTCCTCTTTCCCTGTGGGTTCCACGTCAAGGCTTGCCGTGTGATGGTAGTTGCTGGTTTCCTAAGGGTGTGCCCAACCCAACCCCACTTTCTCCTTAGTATTTGTTTCTCCACTGGCTCCTGATTCCCTTTCCTCCAGAGTTCCTCGTTGCTGATTTTGTTTGGCCACCAAATCCTGAAAATCCTCTTCAGACAACTGTTAATAAACGTTTGTAACCTTTGTACGGTTTTCTTTGTCATCCTCCACGTTTCAGAGCCGTAGAGAAGGACGGATTTTATGTTTGAATTGAAGATCCGGACTTTGGTTGTCATAGATATCTCCTTGGAGGACCAGATGCTCTTCAGGATGATGAAGGCTGCTCTTGCTTTTCCAATTCTTGCTGTTACATCTTTGTCGGTGCCACCCTGTTTATCCACGATGCTGCCCAAGTAGGTGAAGGAGTCTATTTCCTGGATAATTTCCTCTTCTATTACTATTGGATTGTTGGTCAAGTTATTAAACTTCATTATGTTGGTCTTCTTCCTGTTTATCCTTAGCCCTACGCCTAGAGATGTCTTGACCAATTCGGTGGTCTTTTCCTGCATCTGCCTGTGGTTGTGCGAGAGGAGCGCCAGGTCGTCTGCGAAGTCTAAGTCATCCAGTTGCGTCCACAGGGTCCACTGAATACCGTTTTTCTTTCCTGATGTTGTGTTCTTCATGATCCAGTCAATAACTAATAGGAACATGAAGGGTGATAGGAGGCATCCTTGCCGAACTCCGGTCCTGACCTCAAAACTATCAGACACTTGGCCTGCATGTAGCACCTTGCATGTCATTCCTTGGTAGGTTTTCTGAATCAGGCTGATGATTTTCTCTGGAATCCCGTAGTGCCGCAGTAGTTTCCACAGTGTCTCCCTGTCCACACTGTCGAAGGCTTTTTCATAGTCTACGAAATTTACATATAGGGAAGAGTTCCATTCAATAGATTGTTCCACAATGATGCGGAGAGTGCAGATCTGGTCTATGCAGGATCTGTTGCTTCGGAATCCGGCTTGCTGGTCTCTCAGGAAAGGGTCCACAGCTTTGCTCATCCTGTCCAGTAGTATGCGGTTGAGAATTTTTCCTGGGACTGAAAGCAGGGTTATTCCTCTGTAGTTGTTGCAGCTGGTGAGATCACCCTTTTTTGGGATCTTGATGAGGGTTCCCTCTCTCCAGTCTTCTGGGATTGTCTCTTCCTCCCAGATCTTTGAAAAAAGGCTGTGCAGCATATTGACAGCAGTCTTTAGGTCAGCTTTGATAGCTTCTGCTGGTATTCCATCTGGTCCTGCAGCTTTCCCATCCTTCATGGAAGTGATCGCTTTCATGATCTCTGCTTTGCTGGGCTTACATGAGCTAATTAGTAGTACTGCCTCCGCTGGTGGAATATCTGGTGGGTCTGCTGGGATAGGTTGGTTCAGTATCTCGCTGAAGTGTTCTGCCCAACGTCTTCGCTGATCTTCATTTGTTGTGAGTGGTTTTCCATCCTTGTCCTTCACTGGCTTGTCAGTCTGTTGGAATTTGCCTGCTAACTTTTTAGTTATCATATAGAGGTCTCTCAGATTGCCTTGACCAGCTGCCATTTCCGCTTGTTTGGCCAGATTGTCTATATGATCTCGTTTGTCCTTTCTGATGCTTCTCTTCACCTCTTTATTGGCTTTTGTGTAGTTCTTCTGTGCCCTTGCTTTCGCCAGTCTTGTGGTACTCGTGTTCAATTGGTCTTTCTTCTCCTTCCTTTCTTTCAGCTTCTGATGTGTCTCCATGGATAGCCATTCTTTGTGTTTTGTCTCCTTTTTCCCCAGCACCTCTTCACATGTGTCCTTCCACAACTTCTTTGTGTGTTGCCATCTTGTCTCCATGTCAGTGTCAATGTCTTCTTCCAGTATCTGTAGCTGATGGTATCTGTTCGAAAGGTTGATCTGGAATTTTGTCTGCACTTCTTTATTCTTGAGAAGCCCCACGTTGTATCGCATTCTTCCGCTGGTGGTTGTGGAGTGCTTCTTCAGTCGTAGCTTTGCACTCATTATCAAGAGGTGATGATCTGATGCTACATCCGCACCTCTTTTTACCCGCACATCTTGGCATGATCTTCGGAACTTTCTACAGATGCAGATATGATCTATTTGGTTCTCTGTGATGTGATCTGGGGATCTCCAGGTGGCTTTATGGATCCTTTTGTGGGGGAAGATGCTGCCTCCGATTACCATTTGGTTGAGTGAGCACAGGTCTGCTAAGCGCTCTCCGTTTTCATTCATCTGCCCCAATCCCTGTGCTCCCATGATGTCTTCATAGCCCGTGTTGTCGGCTCCAATCTTGGCATTGAAGTCGCCCATGAGAATGGTGATATCCTTTGCTTTCTGTCTGGCTAGCACATACTGTAGTTGATCGTAGAATTCGTCTTTCCTCTCCTCTTCAGCATCGTTTGTTGGGGCATAACATTGGATGATGCTCAAATTGATGTTGTTCTTCTTGGTGGCAAATGTGGCGGTGATAATTCGTGGGTTTACTGGTTCCCATCCAATGAGAGAACGCTGTGCCTGTGGGGCCAGCATCAGGGCCACCCCTTCCGTGTGCGGTGCGCCATCTTCGGTGTGGCCAGAATATAACACCATCTCTCCTGATGTTAGTCGCAGCTGTCCTGCCTGTAGCCACCTTGTCTCACATAGCCCCAGGAGAGAGATGTTGTAATTTCTCATCTCCTGTGCGACCTGTGCTGTCCCTGTTTCATACATAGTCCTGACGTTCCATGTGGCGATGTTGGTGTGCTTCCTGGGAGTTAGAAGGGGGATCAGCCTTGCAGCTTCCTCTCGGCTTTCACTGCTCTGCGTCATTGACCTCCTATGTGGAAGCCCTTCCTTTCCCAAGTCGTGTTGCTTTTGAGTCGTAATTGATGCTTCTGTAACATATATATTTTTGACGGGTAGGGTTGTTGGCCCTACGCCAACCCATTTAACCTCTGGGCGAGGTGGTCCAATTCGTCTCACCTCTACCCTTTGACCTGTCCAGCATGGGAGTCCCTACTAGGTGCATGCGCACCCGCTGGCATAGCTCTCCGGGTCACGGAGGCACTCAAGCCACCACCCCACGACAAGGGATGGACCGTGTGATGGCGCTATAAAAGTACAACCCATTTATCATTTATTTATAGTATTGAATGATTTTTTTTTTGTGCTAAAGCACTGACCAAGTGTGTCAACAATAATCATGAAGCATTGAGTACAATGTCCGTGAAGTTTTTTATTTTATTCTAAACAAATCTTAGACTATATCTATGTACTGTATGTTATATATCCATCCATCCATTTTTTTACGCTTATCCGAGGTCTGATCGCGGGGGCAGCAGCCTAAGTGAAGTGAAGTGAATTATATTTATATAGCGCTTTTCTCAAGTGACTCAAAGCACTTTACATAGTGAAACCCAATATCTAAGTTACATTTAAACCAGTGTGGGTGGCACTGGGAGCAGGTGGGTAAAGTGTCTTGCCCAAGGACACAACGGCAGTGACTAGGATGTCTGAAGCGGGAATCGAACCTGCAACCCTCAAGTTGCTGGCACGGCCACTCTACCAACCGAGCTATGCCGCCTAAGCAGAGAAGCCCGGACTTCCCGCTCCCCAGCCACTTCGTCCAGCTCCTCCCGGGGGATCCCGAGGCGTTCCCAGGCCAGCCTGGAGACATAGTCTTCCCAACGTGTCCTTGGTCTTCCCCGTGGCCTCCTGCCGGTCGGATGTGCCCGAAACACCTCCCTAGGGAGGCGTTCGAGTGGCATCCTGACCAGATGCCCGAACCACCTCATTCGGTTCCTCTCAATGTGGAGGACCAGCGGCTTTACTCTGAGTTCCTCCCGGATGACAGAGCTTCTCACCCTATCTCTAAGGGAGAGATAGAAAACTCATTTCGGCCGCTTGTACCTGTGATCTAGTCCTTTTTGTGAAGACTGGTCGGCACAGTGCTGTGTCCCTACGTGGATGCGTGGACATGAATACAGCAGGAGGTAAGATATAATAAATTTATTCTAAAGAACAAAAAGGAGCTCTGTGTTGCGATCCGTGACTCGGATCTTCACATATTATTATTTTTCCATCTTTGTTCTCATTTTCCGTTTGATCCGTTTGTTTCCCGTTTAGTCCATCACCATGGTTACTTATTAGTTTCAGCTGTTACTCCCGGTTCCTGCACACCTGTTCTCTGCTAATCACCTTCCCTTTATAAGCCAGCCTCTTCTGTTTATTCTTTCTGGGACTCTAGTTTGTTTTCACGCAACGTAACGTCAGGTATGCTTTTCTCGCTAGCTCATTAGCTCAGCCACCTAGTCATCTTTAGCTCACATGCTAATCATCTTTGTTTTTACTTTTTTTGCCTTCGTGCCAAAGTCTTAGCTCTTTATATTTCCTAGCTTTCACGCTAGCGTCTTTGGTTTCCCTTTTTTATTAGCTCCAGTGTTTTTGGTCAGAGCTCACCTTTTGTTAATAAATTTGTTAGATCCTACCTTTGTTGTGTTCTTCGTTTGACGCATCCACGAGGGAATCGAACCCGGTACCACGATGCCGAACCGGCGTTACACTCTGAACAGAAACACTGGAGCTTAAGAAAAGGCAAACCAAAAACGCTAGTATGAGAACTAGGAAGGAAAAGTAAACAACTAAGCTGGCACGAAAGCAGACACAAAACAGAAAAACAATTCCTCAGCGTGTGAGCTGGAATAAACAAATGGCTAGCGTAAAAGCTAGCGGGGATATACATACGAATTGCGTGAAAGCAAACGATCAAAACCAGACGTACAGTTGCGTGAGAGCAAACTATGAACCCAGAAAAAAATGAACAAAGAGGCTGGCTTAAATAAGAGGGTGATTAGACAAACAGGTGTGTGTGGACCGGGAGTAGCAGGTGGACCGATGAGTACCATGGTGACTGACTAAACAGGAAGTAAGTGGTTCAGAAAGAGAATGAAACATGGATGGAAAAATAAACATGTGAAGATCCGAGTCACGGATCGCAACACTTTTGGTCATAACCCAGAGCTCATGACCGTAGGTGAGGATGGGAACTTAGATGGACCGGTAAATTGAGAGCTTTGCCTTCCGACTCAGCTCCTTCTTCACCACAACGGATCGATACAGCGTCCGCATTACTGAAGACGCCGCACCGATCCGCCTGTCGATCTCACGATCCACCCTTCCCTCACCCGTGAACAAGACTCCGAGGTACTTAAACTCCTCCACTTGGGGCAGGGTCTCCTCCCCAACCCGGAGATGACACTCCACCCTTTCGCGGGGGAGAACCATGGACTCGGAATTGGAGGTGCTGATTCTCATTCCGGTCGCTTCACACCCGGCTGCGAAACAATCCAGTGAGAGCTGAAGATCCCGGTCAGATGAAGCCATCAGGACCACATCATCTGCAGAAAGCAGAGACCTAATCCTGCAGCCACTGAACCGGATCCCTTCAACGCCTTGACTGCGCCTAGAAATTCTGTCCATAAAAGTTATGAACAGAATTGGTGACCAAGGACAGCCTTGGCGCAGTCCAACCCTCACTGGAAACGTGTCCGACTTACTGCCGGCAATGCGGACCAAGCTCTGACACTGATCATACAGGGAGCGGACCGCCACAATCAGACAGTCCGATACCCCATACTCTCCGAGCACTCCCCACAGGACTTCCCGAGGGACAAGGTCGAATGCCTTCTCCAAGTCCACAAAGCCAGTGTAGACTGGTTGGGCAAACTCCCATGCACCCTCAAGGACTCTGCCGAGAGTATAGAGCCGGTCCACAGTTCCACGACCAGGACGAAAACCACACTGTTCCTCCTGGATCCGAGGTTAGACTATCCGGCGTAGCCTCCTATATAGAACATTTCAAATTGTTCTTTAAGTGCATTTTAATGTTTATTCTAATCTTCTAAAATTATTTGAGTGCAATAACAACCATATATTCAATGTATCTTAAGTTTTGTTTTTTCTTAAAATGAAGTCAATGATTTTTTTTCAAGATCCCCTTTTATTTTGAAAAAATTATCAAAGTATCCTATACATTTCGGTTTAGGGACAACCCTAGTTTTAACTATCATCATCATCATCGGCGGTCACTCGAAGCGAGTATGCCGATCCTCCTGGTAGGGGGGTATCCCTTTCTGGAGGATGCCTGTGTGTGACTTTGTTTAACGTGGGGACACTGATGGACAGACAGTCCTTGTCAGGGTCCAGTGGCATGAAGTCCAAGACGACTGGGGACCCTTTTCTGCTGCCATCCCAGCCGATCCGCCGCTCCATAGGGTTAGCAATCATCTGATCCACCGTTGAGGTCTTGGGTCGTTATTTCCCCATAACTGGGCCCACATGCATGTGGGGGTACCTTCTTCCGCCATCGCAGCCGTTGTGGTAGTTCTTAAATCTACCCTCTTCTGCCTGCTCCGCCCTTGAGGTTTTCACGGTATCCCTGGCTCGGGGGCAGTCAGGTATTAGGCCTTTGCCATGGGCCACCTGGGGTAACAGTAGTAAAGAGGTTAACCTCCTAGTGCCCCAAGACCCCATTGTCAGGTTCAAATACTGATGACATCTATTAATCAGACAAGAAGCAAGGAACCAAGCAGAGACTGGGTTCAATATAGCTCATGAGGAGAACGAATGGCGCTGAACACTTAGTCACAGTCTCGCCCTACGCTCTAAGTTTCAGCTCCCGCGTACCTCTTATTATTCAGTGTATTTCATAGTCAACATCACTGAGGCCGCCTCTAAAAGGAGTGGTCACATATATTATGCAAAGCAGGTCCAGGACGCACAGTACATGACGGAATGGGCTGGGGGCCTTGTGATTTCGCCTTGTCCCCACTTCGTCTGCTTGCTGTCATCTTATCTTCGTTGAGGTCCTTGAAGTCCTTGGCTGTTCGCGGCTAGAACAAAGATAACATCTCTCAGACAAGAAGTTTTGTCCTTGCATAGATTAGAAAAAGTGTAACTTGAGCTAAATAGCTAATAGCTAAAGCAACAGACTTTAAGCATACTAAAGTTAGTGTGACAATATGTACATAATTATTCTAACACCCATAGAGGAGCTTTCACTGCCGGTTGCACTTTAATGTCATGCCCAGGACTATTAGGACTATAAGAACTATACACATTTGTGATATCATGATTCTGGTAGATTCTGTTTTTATCAGCCTCATCCATGGTTCCGTTAACGCGGAACTCAGAGGGCCCTTAGAAGGTGGCTGAGGGTGATCCTCTTCAAGGTCTTCTTACAGTGGGAGGTCAGAACAACACATGTGAAGTGCAAACCCCGTTTCCATATGAGTTGGGAAATTGTGTTAGATGTAAATATAAACGGAATACAATGATTTGCAAATCATTTTCAACCCATATTCAGTTGAATATGCTACAAAGACAACATATTTGATGTTCAAACTGATAAACATTTTTTTTTTTTTACAAATAATCATTGACTTTAGAATTTGATGCCAGCAAGACGTCTCAAAGAAGTTGGGAAAGGGTACTAAATACTGATAAAGTGGAAGAATGCTCATCAAACACTTATTTGGAACATCCCACAGGTGTGCAGGCTATTTGGGAACAGGTGGGTGCCATGATTTGGTATAAAAAATGCTTCCCAAAAAAATGCTCAATCTTTCACAAGAAAGGATGGGGCGAGGTACACCTTGTCCACAACTGCGTGAGCAAATAATCAAACAGTTTAAGAACAACGTTTTTCAAAGTGCAATTGCAAGAGATTTAGGGATTCCAACATCTACAGTCCATAATATTATCAACAAGTTCAGACAATCTGGAGAAATCACTCCACATAAGCGGCATGGCCGGAAACCAATATTGAATGATCGTGACCTTCGATCCCTCAGACGGCACTGTATCAAAAACCGATATCAATCTCTAAAGCATAGGTGTCAAACTCTGGCCCGTGGGCCAAATTTGGCCCACCGTGTAATTTAATTTGGCCCTTGAGGCAATATCAATTTAGCATTAGAGCTGGCCCGCCGGTGTTATACAGCTTCGGTGCCGCTGTAACGCCGCATTCACTGCTAATACTCATACTTGCCAACCCTCCTAATTTTCCCAGTAGACTCACGAAGTTCAGTGCCCTTGCCGAAAATCTCCCGGGGCAACCATTCTCCCGAATTTCTACCGATTTCCACCCGTACAACTATATTGGGGGCGTGCATTTAAGGCACTGCCTTTTGCGTTCTCTACAACCTGTCGTCTCGTCCGCTTTTCCTCCATACTAACAGCGTATCACATAATATTTTGTGGCTTTTACACAAACACACACACACAAGTGAATGCAATGCATACTTGGTCAACAGCCATACAGGTCACACTGAGGGTGGCCGTATAAACAACTTTAGCACTGTTACAAATATGCGCCACACTGTGAACTCACACCGAACAAGAATGACAAACACATTTCGGGTGAACATCCGCACCGTAACACAACAGAACAAATACCCAGAATCCCTTGCAGCACTAACTCTTCCGGGAAACTTCCAGCAAACTGAGCAATAATTAACGTTTTATTCATGCATTTTCTCTTGCTACGTCAAGGCTTGAATGTTTGGTTCATTCATTATTATTTTATTTTCAAATGTGTTATTAGCCTGTGGAAAAAATTGGATATTTACCTCAGAAGTTTGCAAATAGGAAAAAAGGCATTACATTTTTATTTAAATGTTATTTGATATGCCATTGATATTTTTTTTACTATTATTATTATTATTTGAAACTGGATTTTGCATGTCACTAAAGTTATATAAGCCTTGCTTGTTCAATATTTAATGCAAATCTTGTTTGGGTCCCTATTAAAAGGTTAATTTGTTCAACCTTGGCCCGCGGCTTTGTTCCGTTTTTGGCCCTCTGTATTTGAAATTGACACCCCGGCTCTAAAGGATATCACCACATGGGCTCAAAACACTTCAGAAAACCACTCTCACTAAATACAGTTCGTTGCTACATCTCTAAGTGCAAGTTAAAGCTCTACTAGGGACGGCATGGCGCAGTGGGAGAGTGGCCGTGCGCAACCCGAGGGTCCCTGGTTCAGATCCCACCTAGTACCAACCTCGCCACGTCCGTTGTGTCCTGAGCAAGACACTTCACCCTTGCTCCTGATGGGTGCTGGTTGGCGCCTTGCATGGCAGCTCCCTCCATCAGTGTGTGAATGTGTGTGTGAATGGGTAAATGTGGAAGTAGTGTCAAAGCCCTTTAAGTACCTTGAAGGTAGAAAAGCGCTATACAAGTACAACCCATTTATAATTTATTTACTATGCAAAGCGAAAGCCATTTATCAACAACATCCAGAAACGCCGCCGGTTTCTCTGGGCCCGATATCATCTAAGATGGACTGATGCAAAGTGGAAAAGTGTTCTGTTGTCCGACGAGTCCACATTTCAAATTGTTTTGGGAAATGTTCGACATCGTGTCATTAGTTTTCTCAGTTCCCAAACGTTTATTGAGTGTTGTTAAAAGAAAAGGTGATGTAACGCAAGGGTGAACATAAATCAATCATTCAATCAATGTTTATTTATATAGCCCCAAATCACAAATGTCTCAAAGGACTGCACAAATCACACCCAGTGGGCAGGGAGAATTCACATCCAGTGGGACGCCAGTGACCATGCTGACTATGAGAAACCTTGGAGAGGACCTCAGATGTGCCCCACCCTCTAGGGGACCGAAAGCAATGGATGTCGAGCGGGTCTAACATGATACTGTGAAAGTTCAATCCATAGTAGCTCCAACACAGCCGCGAGAGTTCAGTTCAAGCGGATCCAAGACAGCAGCGAGAGTCCCGTCCACAGGAGACCATCTCAAGCGGAGGCGGATCAGCAGCGTAGAGATGTCCCCAACCGATACAGGCGAGCGGTCCATCCTGGGTCCCGACGAGCGGTCCATCCTGGGTCTCGACTCTGGAAAGCCAGTACTTCATCCATGGTCATCGGACCGCAAGGGAGGGGGGGGGACATAGGAGAAAGAAAAGAAGCGGCAGATCAACTGATCTAAAAAGGAGGTGTATTTAAAGGCTAGATTATACCGATGAGTTTTAAGGTGAGACATGCCCTTTCCCAACTACTTTGGCACGTGTTGCAGCCATGAAATTCTATTCTGTCCCAGAGCCTCTCCAAGCAGGAAGTGTTATGTGCCGTTCGAGTCTCACGTGTGCTCACACTCGATTTGGAGTCCGCCTACAAGGATCGAGCCGGTCCAGCGCTCTCACTGACTTTGACTGCCACCCACCTCTGTGGATTCACCTCAACCAAAGCACTTTAGCTCAGCCTATTAGTGGATCCTGTCCCCTGACGGCAGAGGTGTCACCAGGGAGCGCTGAGTGAGGACCACCATTACTCCGTGTTCTGAAGCCGTCAGCGTGTCATTACTGTTAACTGGGACTGCGGCTTGACGGGGAGGGGGGGGGGGTTACCTGCACTGATATCCTTGACCTTCATCACGACCCCTCACAGGAGAGGGTTATGGCGATGGGAAGTGTGGCGTTCCGGTTCACTTGACCTTCCTGCTCTGCACTCGCAGGTTGTTGTTTTTTTTTAATCAACTTTAGGTGGGATTTTATTCAGTCCTCGCGTGGCCAACAACACACAAGCTGTGGCGGCTTTACCTGCGATGAGGAAGCGAGCGCGGGTCTTCCGAGAGCAAAATACTCGAGGGCTGCCTTGCGTTTTTTAAACCACTGGCTCTGAAAATTAAGAAGTAGACTTCAAGGACAAAGAAAGACACGCGGGAAAGAAAAATGTCAACAACGTTTGCGGTGGGACGAGCGCTCGCCACTTCCCACAACAAAGATCATCTACATCAGGGGTGTCAAAGTCAAATACAGAGTGGGCCAAAATTTTAAACTGAAAAAAAAAGCCGCGGGCCAAGGGTTGAACAAATGAACCTTTTAATAGGGACCCAAACACGTTTTGCATTGAATATTGAACAAGCAAGGCTTATATAACTTTATAGGGAAATGCAAAATCGAGATTCAAACAATAATAATAATTAAAAAATATCAATGGCATCCATTTCCATCCATTTTCTACCGCTTATTCCCTTTTGGGGTCGCGGGGGGCGCTGGCGCCTATCTCAGCTACAATCGGGCAGATCAAATAAAATTTAAATAAAAATTGAGTTGTCTCTTTTCTGTTTGCAGCCTTCTGAGGTAAATATCAAAATAAACTTTGTCCACAGGCTAACAATACATTTTAAAATAAAATAACAATAATGAATGAATAAAACATTCAAGCCTTGAAGTAACAAGAGAAAGTGCATGAATAAATTGTTAATTATTGCTCAGTTTGCAACACTAATTTGCTTGAACAATGAATATCCATCCATTTCCTACCGCTTATTCCCTTTTGGGGTTGCGGGGGGCGCTGGCGCCTATCTCAGCTACAATCGGGCGGTAGGCGGGGTACACCCTGGACAAGTCGCCACCTCATCACAGGGCCAACACAGATAGGCAGACAACATTCACACTCACATTCACACACTAGGGCCAATTTAGTGTTGCCAATCAACCTATCCCCAGGTGCATGTCTTTGGAAGTGGGAGGAAGCCGGAGTACCCGGAGGGAACCCACGCATTCACTGGGAGAACATGCAAACTCCACACAGAAAGATCCCGAGCCTGGATTTGAACCCATGACTGCAGGACCTTCGTATTGTGAGGCAGACGCACTAACCCCTCTGCCACCGTGAAACCAACAATGAATATGGAACAAGCAATAATTATATAACTTAATAGTGCAAAATCAACATTCAAAAAAAAAAAAGTCAAATAAATAGAATTCAAATAAAACATTTAATGCCTCTTTTCTATTTGCAGCCTTCTGAGGTAAATATCAACATTACATTTTTCCACAGGCTAATAAATCTTGAAATAAAATAATAATGAGATGGGTGGGGTTGGTGGTGGGGGGCGGGTCTTGGTGGTAGTCAGTGCTGCAAGGGGTTATGGGTATTTGTTCTGTTGTGTTTATGTTGTGTTACGGTGCGGATGTTCTCCCGACATTCTTGTATGGTGTGGGTTCACAGTGTGGCGCATATTTGTAACAGTGTGTCATGATCCGTAGTCTGGATCATGTTTAGTTTAGTTATTTTCTGTTAGTTTGGACTCCCTTTGTTGTTTGTGTACCTTGTGAGTTAGTTTGGTCACCATGGTAACGTATTAATTTCACCTGCTGCGGGTTCAAGACGCACACCTGTTTTTGTTAATTGCTTTCTTATTTAAGCCTGCCTTGTCCCGTCAGTCGGTCTTGGTCCCTTGTTTGCGGTATGCAACTGTTACCTTGGTTTGTGCTAGATTTCTTGTTCCCTGATCCTGTGCTAATGTTAGCATTAGCTTCTGTGCGTTTCGAAATGCATTTCTTTTGTTCTTTTCGTCTGTTTTTGCACCAGTTTTTGTTATTAAACCACCTTACCTTTACGTTGTTGTCCGGAGTGTCTATGTTTGCACTGGAGGAACGATCCCGCATTAAAATGGGACCCACAGGTGACACAGTGTTAAAGTTGTTTATACGGCCACCCTCAGTCTGACCTGTATGGCTGTTGAGCAAGTATGCGTGCCATTCACCTTAAGTGTGTGTACAAGTCGCATATATCATGTGACTTGGCCGGCACGCTGTTTGTATGGAGTAAAAGCGGACGTGACAACATATTGTAGACAACGCTAAAGGCAGTGCCTTTATAGTACCGGCGGGCCAGCTCTAATGTTAATTTGATATTGCCTCAAGGGCCAAATGAAATTGTAGGGCGGGCCAGAGTTTGACACCATGATCTATATCAAGGTTCCTCTGGAGACAATCACCTTCCAGAAACAATACATAAAAAAACACAAAATACAAATTTTAGTTTTTTTCCCAAACACTTTTAAAAATAACTACCACATTTCCATATGAGTTAGGAATTGTGTGTGATGTAACTATAAACGGAATACAATGATTTGCAAATCATTTTCAACCCATATTCAGTTGAATATGCTACAAAGACAACATATTTGATGTTCAATCTGATTAACTTTTTTTTTTGCAAATAATCATTAACTTTAGAATTTGATGCCAGCAACACGTGACAAAGAAATTGGGAAAGGTGGCAATAAATACTGATAAAGTTGAGGAATGCTCATCAAATACTTATTTGGAACATCCCACAGGTGTGCAAACACTAATCAAAGGTCCTTGACTTGACAGGTGCACTTTGATGTTTTAGGGACCTACTGAAAAAGTGACTGTCCAAAGATTGTCTATTTGACAGGAGAAAGATGCTGTTTTGAGGACAAACTGCAAAAAACAGCCAATCAAAGATATTGCATATCTTCTTCCAAACATACGGTGCATCCGGAGAGTATTCACCGCGCTTAAATTTTTTTCACCTTTTGTGTTACAGCCTTATTTTGAAATAGATTGAAAACATGTGTCAAAATTCTACACACAATACCCCATAATGACAATGTGAAAAGGTTTTCTTCTTTTTTTTAAAATTAATTTTGAAACCGTATTAACACAAAATAACGCCAAAAATCACATGCACATAAGTATTCAGACCCTTTGCTCGATATTTTGTTGATGCAAATACAGCCTCAAGTCTTTTTGAATACAATGCCACAAGCTTGGCACACCTATCTTTGAGCAGTTTTACCCATTCCTCTCTAACTCCACCAGGTTGGTTGGGAATTGTTGTTTTTCATCCAGGATTTCTCCGTACAATAATCTTGGTCTAGTCGGGGACGTCTAGAACCCGATGGTCACTCTGTCAGAGCTTCAACATTCCTCTGTGGGATGAGGAGAACCTTCCAGAAGGGTAACCATCCCTGCAGCAGGCCTCTATGGTGGAGTGGCCATATGGGAGTATTTTTTTTTTTAGTAAAAAGTTTACCAACATGCACATGCCCACAGTGAAGCATGGTGGTGGCAGCATTATGGTGTGGGGATGGTTTTCAGCGGCAGGACCTCGAAGACCTGCTCAGTGGCCTAGTGGTTAGAGTGTCCGCACTCAGATCGGTAGGTCGTGAGTTCAAACCCCGGCCGAGTCATACCAAAGACTATGAAAACGGGACCCACTACTTCCCTGCATCAGGGTTTGGAACTGGGGATTAAATCACCAAAATGATTCCCGGGCGCGGCCACCTTTGCTGCTCACTGCTCCCCCTCCCTCCCAGGGGGTGATGGGTCAAATGCAGATGATAATCTGACCACACCCAGTGTGTGTGTGTGACAATCTTTAACTTTAAAGGCCTACTGAAACCCGCTACTACCGACCACGCAGTCTGATAGTTTATATATCAATGATGAAATATTAACATTGCAACACATGCCAATACGTGTTGTTAGTTTACTAAATTCCAATTTTAAATTTCGTGCCAAAATATCCTGCTGAAAACGTGTAGGTATGATGACGCGTGCGCTTGACGTCACGGATTGTAGAGGACATTTTGTTCCAGCATCGTTCCCAGCTATAAGTCGTCTGTTTTCATCGCAAAATTCCACAGTATTCTGGACTGTTACTTAATCTTTTGCAATTTCTTCAATGAATAATGGAGACATCAAAGAAGAAAGCTGTAGGTGGGAAACCATATATTGGAGCCGCCTTTAGCAACACAAACACATCCAGTGTTTCATTGTTTACATTCCCGAAAGATGACGGTGAAGCTTTACTATCGAACAGAGCGGTCAAGCGAACACTGTTGGATTGGACCACACACACAAAGTACAGTGTATTATGCAGCGATCATTTAGAAAGATCGTGTTTCGAAGAGGGTCCCTTGCGAAGGGAATAGGTGGGCATCGCCACCACCCGTCGACTGGCGCCGAAGAAAGGTGTGGTGTCCGACCTTAAGGTTGTACAGGTGCAACCATATAATCTCACTAAAACACTAGTAGCACAATAAGCAGATAAGGGATTTTCCAGAATTATCCTTGTAAATTTGTCTAATAACATCTGAATCACTCCCACTGCCATCTAGTCTTTTTTTTTATATTTATTTTTTTATTTATATATGGGTGCTGGTTAGCGCCTTGCATGGCAGCTCCCTCCATCAGTGTGTGAATGTGTGTGTGAATGGGTAAATGTGGAAGTAGTGTCAAAGCGCTTTGAGTACCTTGAAGGTAGAAAAGCGCTATACAAGTACAACCCATTTATCATTTATTTATTTGTTTATAGTCCTTCACTCTCACTTTCCTCATCCACGAATCTTTCATCCTCGCTCAAATTAATGGGGAAATCGTCGCTTTCTCGGTCCGAATCGCTCTCGCTGCTGGTGTCCATGATTGTAAACAATGTGAGGATGTGAGGAGCTCCACAGCCCGTGACGTCACGCGCACATCGTCTGCTACTTCCAGTACTGGCGAGGCTTTTTTATTAGCGACCAAAAGTTGCGAACTTTATCGTCGATGTTCTCTACTAAATCCTTTAAGCAAAAATATGGCAATTTCGCGAAATGATCAAGTATGACACATAGAATGGACCTGCTATCCCCGTTTGAATAAGAAAATCTCATTTCAGTAGGCCTTTAAACTTTGACTTTGACCAGTCAGGATAGTGGGAAAGATGAATGCAGCAATGTACAGAAACATCCATTCATCCATTTTCTACCGCTTGTACCCCACCTTCCAGCTACAATTGGGTGGAAGGTGGAGTACACCCCGGACAAGTCGCCATGTACAGAAACATACCAGATGAAAACCAAAGCTTCCACTCCAACATGATTTTTTTTTTTGTTTGTTTGTTTTTCTAATGCATTTTCAAATTGTTTGAAATTTGTTTTTCACATTGTCCTTATGGGGTATTTGTGTGTAGAAATTTGAGGAAAAAATGATATTTCATTTTGGAATGAGGCTCAATAATAAGTGAATACACTTCCAGTCAGCCCTCAGATTGTAGTTCATAGCGCCACCACCTGGCAACAGTCCTGCGATGGAAAGTCGCTAGTACACATGATCGAAGTTGTGAAAACAAAGCTTTCGGCGATCAAGTGGGAATTGTTCAGGTGTGACTTGAAGGCGGGGTCTCGCACCTGCTGTCGCCGTGTGACAGACAGCTTGGCCGTCACATCCTCTCTTCTGGAAGTTGATGCTCGCAGACGCGCACGCTTGCTTTCCCTCTGCTATTTCCTCACCATCTGTGCTCCGGCAGACGAGGGTGACCCCTGACCTTTTCCGGCTTGTGCGGGCGACTCGCAGTCTGTTCTTCGCAGATCCACTCGGGTAAAAGCAGCAGAACTTCACTGCTGGTGGGGAAGATTGAAGTTGGGAAAAGAAACTTTTAGTGGTCCCTGCAGAACTGAAAAATCCTAAAAAAACAACTAATAAAAAACTATTGATGTACCATGGTTCAATTTTTCTAAATATTGTGACTAAATTAAATGTTTCTTTGTATGCTTACAATATTTTAAAATACATATATGATGTGATATCTTATTTGAATTGTATACAAATTATTTTAATGAAAATGTAATATTTTTACATTGTGTATCAGTTTTATATTTCACAATAAGTAAATTGAAAAAAAAAAAATCATATTGGAATTTTAAGGAGTGAAAAGAGGATGTGCGTATGTTATAAAATAAAGAGTATTAACATCACCTTAATGAAAATGTGCATCTGTGTGCACACGTGTATGTATTTATGTGTATATGTAAGTATGTGTGTAGAAATGTATGCATGTATATGTCGAAAGGGACAAGTGGTAGAAAATGGATGGATGGATGATAATTTTATAAATTTTTTCATATTTTATTGTATGTGTGCGTATATAATATATCAATCAATCAATCAATCAATGTTTATTTATATAGCCCTAAATCACAAGTGTCTCAAAGGGCTGCATGAACCACAACGACATCCTCGGTAGAGCCCACATCAGGGCAAGGAAAAACTCACTCCAGTGGTACGTCGGTGACAGTAGTGATGACTATGAGAAACCTTGGAGAGGACTGCATATGTGGGCAAGCCCCCCCGCCCCCCGCCCGGGGACCGAAAACAATGGATGTCGAGTGGGTTTAACATGACATTGTGAAAGTACATGTAAGTATAATATATATATATAATGTATATGTGTGTGTGTGTGTGTGTGTGTGTGTGTTCGCGTGTGTGTATAAATATATATAGGTGTGTTTGTGTGTTCGCGTGTGTGTGTCTCTATGTGTGTGTGTGTGTGTGTATATGTATATATATATATATATATATATATATATATATATATATATATATATATATGCATATGTGTGTGCGTGTGTGTGTATATATATATATATATAATTTTATATATTTTTCATATGGTATTGTATGTGCCTGTGTATATATGTGTATATATATATATATATATATATATGTGTATATATATATATATACACATATATATATATATATATATATATATATATATATAATTCGTGTGTGTGTATATAGATATATATATAATATATATAGGTGTGTTTGTGTGTTCGCGTGTGTGTGTCTCTATGTGTGTGTGTGTGTGTGTATGTATGTATGTATGTATATATATATATATATATATATATATATATATATGCATGCATATGTGTGTGCGTGTGTGTGTATATATATATATATAATTTTATATATTTTTCATATGGTATTGTATGTGCCTGTGTATATGTGTATATATATATATATATATATATGTGTATATATATATATATATACACATATATATATATATATATATAATTAATTCGTGTGTGTGTATATAGATATATATATAATATATAAATGTGTGTTTGTGTGTTCGCGCGCGTGTGTGTGTGTGTGTATATATATATGTATATATATATATATATATATATATATATATATATATAATTTTATATATTTTTCATATGGTATTGTATGTGTGTGTATATATATGTTTATATACATATACATATATATATATATACATTAATATACTGGTATATACATATATTAATATATTGAATGTATTTACACTAAATTACGGGTAATATATATTTACATTTCAAGAATTTTTTGGTGGAAAATCTGTTTATATTTAAATATTTTCTTTCAAATATATGTCTAATAATTTAAATGTGAACATATTTATTTCACATGTTAAAAAAAATGTTTTAATTAAATGAAAACATTACATTTATATATTAATTGTTCTACAGTTAATTGTTTTTGTTTTTATTTTGAACACAATTTATATATATATATGTAAAATATCATGCTAGACACTGAATATGTTGCTTTATTTTTGTATTTATTTTTAAGTAAATAAGTTATTATATCTAAAAAATATATTATTGCCATCGGAATTTTGTCCCGGTGAAGAAAAAAATAGGACTCGTCCTTGCATACCAAACTTTGTTCTAAAAAAACTGCTCACACAGTCTGCTCGACGGAAGTTTTTTGGGAGACTGAGACACAAAGCAGCCTGTGGTGTCGAGTGATTTGTTGGCCGTCCTTTTGCAACATGGAGCGTATCAGGACAAATTAATATGACTTTTTTTTTCCACTCCCAAGAGTGCTACAGGGCACACATCAGTCTCTTAGTAAAAACAGCTCCTTTTTGGGGAACTTGCATTTACAACTTTTGCAAAGTTGTATGAAACTCGCTGTAAAGATCTACTGAATGTGTATATATGTATGTACGCATGTATGTATGCATGTATGCGCCCACCATTATCAACAAAAAAGGCTTGTCTACACACCTCTCTGCCAAATGGAAGTCTGCTACAGATGTTCATCCAATAAGTTTGATCATTTGTTTTCCTCCAGCAAATACGCTAACCTGTTCAAATGTGAGTGTAATGTTAGCATTTTAGCACACTCAACTATGCAACAAAAAAAGTAGCTCCATTGTTTGCCTTACATCTGTTACTTTTCCTGACGTCATATAGGGAAAAAAAAATTCTTTATGAACAGGATAGCGCCTTCATGTGTACAACCCCCGTTTCCATAGGAGTTGGGAAATTGTGTTGGATGTGAATATAAACGGAATACAATGATTTGCAAATCATTTTTAACCCATATTCAGTTGAATGCACTACAAAGACAAGTGTATGAGAAGGAGGGCAGAGAAGAGAAGCAGCAGGTCAACCGGTCCAAAAACAGATTCTGTTTTAAACGCTTGAGTGAATATGTCTGCCTTACTGCTGTATAAACATACTGTAAGAAGGGAAATCTACCTTTATATTCTTAACAGTGACTTAGCAGGAAGGGGCTCGGAACATCTTCTGTCAACGGTATCACGGGCTAGCCGGCTGGTGTCTTCGCTCTATTTTGAGTCATGAAAAACCTCTCACTCCCGATACGACACTGTCATACCTGTTAATCTGGGTTTATGTTTTTGGACTCTTGTTTCCCGTTTTTGCACTTCCTGGTTTTGTTTGTTTCCATAGTTACTCAATAGTTTCCACCTGGTCTCCAAGTCACGACCCTGCCCTCAGCCTCACACCCGTTAGTAATAATCATCATAGTCATTATTTATACCATTCTGTTTCTGTCCTAGTCCTGGGAACTTTGCATACTACTTGCATACTGCTTGCCTACTTGCTACTTACCTCAAGACCACCCATGCTGCTCCTACCTTCATGCCATGCTATTCTGTTTTCTACGCGGCCCATACCACGTAAGTTTTTGTTGTTAATGCCACAGTGCAAGTTTTGTGATTTACGCCACAGTGCATGTTTTTGTTTCTTGTCTATAGTCATGCCATTGTGCTAGTTTTGTTTTATAGCCAATCTTTCCGCCTTTGAGTGCGCCATTTGTTTGCCTTTTGTTAGTTATAGTGTTTAAATAAACAATATGTATGCCTCGCTCCTGCAAATTTCCCTCTGCGTCGGAGAAACAACACAAGTTCAAGTCCATGTCTGACGGACACCTTGGTTGTGTGTCGCTTACTACTCTCTGCAGTTGAGTGAAATGCATCACTTTTTCACGAGAACTCATGATAAAGTGAGCATCCGCAGACAACCCACCATTACCTCCACCTCCCACACACACCCCACCACCCTCCCATTGCTCTAAGGAGGCCACTAAATGTAATCTATGCGGCGTATATTAATACATTCCATTAGGCAGCTGTAATTGTCATGGCAAAGGGTGCACACACACACACACACACACACACACACGCACGCACACACACATACCTCTTAGCGAAACAGGTAATAGTCGGCGGCGTTTTAATTGTTCAATTATAAGTCACACTGGCTGGAGAGCGAGCGCTACTGATATACTGTAACGCCATATTGCAATTTAATTAAAGAATTAATGAATAGCAGAAGTCAATTTTCCCCCGGTTAAGCGCTCCTGTGCGGCGGCCACAAACACAAAATCTTTCATTAAAGGGTGGTAGAGGGAGGTGAGGTTTTTTAATTTTTTTTTTTACTTTTTTTACCCAGCAGATGTCAAATTTCAGCTGAGACGTCGTTATGATAGTCGTGAGGTAGATTTACGTATCAGGAGAAGACGCGTTAACAGTGAGACTCCACATGTTTGTGGAATAGGGTTGTATGGTATACCGGTATTAGTATAGTACCGCAATACTAATGGATCATATTCGGTACTATACCACCGCTGAAAAGTACTGGTTCAAATCCATACTTGCCAACCTTGAGATCTCCGATTTCGGGAGGTGGGGGGCGTGGTCGGGGGTTGGGCGTGGTTAAGAGGAGAGGAGTATATGTACAGCTATCCATCCATCCATTTTTCTACGGCTTAGTCCCTTTGGGGTCGCGGGGGACGCTGGTGCCTATCTCAGCTACAATCGGGCGGAAAGCGGCGTACACCCTGGACAAGTCGCCTCCTCATCGCGGTATGTGTAGAAATCTTTATAATTGAATCACTTGTTTATTTTTCAACAAGTTTTTAGTTATTTTTATATCTTTTTTTCCAAATAGTTCAAGAAAGACCACTACGAATTAGCAATATTTTGCACTGTTATACAATTTAATAAATCAGAAACTGATGACATAGTGCTGTATTTTACTTCTTTATCTTTTTTTTTTTTCAACCAAAATAGCTTTGCCCTGATTAGGAGGTACTTGAATTGAAAAACTGTTCACAGGGGGTACATCAGTGAAAAAAGGTTAAGAACCACTTCTCTAAAAGCCGTAGATGTTATTGTCACATATGCATGCACAGTAGATGGCAGTATTGTCCTGTTTAAGAGTGTCACAACATTGCTGTTTACGGCAGACGAACTGCTTTAGGGTAGACAAAAACGTGACTGCTCTTGTTGTGTGTTGTTGCCGCGCTGGGAGGACGTTAATGAGACTGCCTAACAACAAACCCACATAAGAAACCAAGAACTCGCCCTCGATCATTCTACAGTTATAACGTCATTGGGCAGGCACTCTGATTATATTGAGGAAAAGCTGACGTGAAAACAGGCTGTCCTCACGTAACTCGGGTCCGCATGAAGCTGGAGGGGGGTGGCCTCTAGCTCCGCCTGAATTTCGGGAGAATTTCCCGGAAAATCCGGGAGGTTTGGCAAGTATGTCCAAACCCCATTGGTGGATCTACAGCTAACATCCACTGTAATGATACCAAGTACAGGACCGTATCTAGTCGATACTACTATAATTACGTCAATATTTTTTGGCATCACAACATCTTCTTTCATTTTTTTCAATGTACAAACTGTATATTATGTTTATAAACTCAGGAATTATGTCCCTGGACACATTAGGGCTTTGAGCATGACCAATATGATCCTGTAACTACTTGGTATCGGTATTTTTTGGGGTGAATTGAGTGTGTATCGGATGCCTCGGTATCCTTGGACGCATGCTCGCTAACCCATTCAAACTGCACACGGCCGAGTGTTGGTGGGCGGCCGAGGGTGGAGTTGGCTCTTTTGGTTGCTTTGTTGGGTCTGCTCCTGTCTCTGCCCATCATACTTGCCAACCCTCCGGGATTTTCCGGGAGACTCCCGAAATTAGGTGCCTCTCCCGAAAACCTCCCGGGTCAAATTTTCTCCCGAAATTCTAGCGGAGCTGGGGCCACGCCCTCTCCAGCTCCATGCAGACAGACCTGACTCAATGTTGACCCTCTTAAACAAGACAATACTGCCATTTACTGTACATAGAAGAGAATGTAAATATATTCTACATTTAAGTGCAGTCAAGGAACATGCATTAGAGAGTCTGTTCTGAAGCCCACAGTAAAGAGACGTAACTTCATCACGTCGCCTGGTTATTGACTCCAACCCAATATATTACACCGTCAACGAGCAAAATGAAGAAATACACTTGCAAGTTCCATGTTTTGTTTGGTCGCTTGTCTATGCATGGTGCAATCGTGTGTGTGCAATTTCTATTATCGGTTGATTGTTGTTATAATTGTATTTATTTATTTATTTTAACTTTTGTGGCTTATCCGAAATCGGGTCGCGGGGACAAAAGCTCTAGCAGAGACCCCCCAGACTTCCCTCTCCAGAGCAACATTAGCAACTTCCTCCTGGGGAATCCCGAAGCGTTCCCCGGCCAGAGAGATGTAATCCCCTCATCTGGTCCTTGTCCTGCCGCGGGGTCTCTTCCCAGTGGGGCGTGCAACGAGGACCTCCCTAAGGAGACGCTCGTGAGGCATCAGCAAGAGATGCCCGTACCACCTAAGCTGGCTCTGTCATGATCCGTGGCCCGGATCATGTTTTTGTTATGTTCTGTTATTTTTGGACTCCCTTAGTTCCTGTTTTGTGCACCTCTGGGTTTGTTTTGGTTCAATGAAGATTAATTGGGTTCACCTCCCTCTGGTTAGTGGTCGACACGCTCACCTGCAGTCGACCACTATATCGTCTTGGCTTCGTTGTTTGCTTATGCAAAAGTTACGTGAGTATTGCCTGGCTCTATTCTATGCTAAGTGCTAGCCTTGGCTTCCAGTCCGATCGGCACATTTTTCCGTTGGCTTGTTTCCTGTTTTTTGTACCTCCTTGATTTCTCAAGAATAAATCATGTTCCTACCTGCAAGTCCTGTCCGGAGTGGTCCGTTTGCCGTAACAGGCTCATTTCCAAGCGAAAGATCAGCGGCTTTACTCTGGGTCTATCTCGGGTGACCGAACTTCTCACCCTATCTCTAAGGGAAATGCCAGCCTCCTTTCCGAGGAAACTCATTTCGGCCGCTTGTATCGGGTGCGCTGCCAAGTGGATGGCAGTGAAAGTGGAGGCTCCAGATGGTTGCATCAGCTTTGCTATTTTAATGTTTTTAATGTCTTTTGTGCTCTTTGATGTTTCCATCTTACACACATAACATGTGTGCTATGGATATGAGCATTTCCGTTTTTTCGACTATTTTTTGGAACCTTGGAGACATCATGCCTCGCCGGTGTGTTGTCAGAGGGTGCAACAACACTAACAGGGAGGGATTCAAGTTGCACCACTGGCCCGAAGATGCAAAAGTGGCAAGAAATCTGCCGCCAGACGCCAATTGAATGTGCCGGAGTGTCTGCACATTTTACCGGCGATGACGTACATGGCACAGAGATGTATGGATATCCTGCAGATGCATTTGCAACGATAAAGTCAACGAGATCACAAAGGTGAGTTTTGTTGATGTTGTTGACTTATGTGCTAATCAGACATATTTGGTCGCGGCTGACTGCCAGCTAATCGATGTTAACATGCTACGCTAATCAATGCTAACATGCTATTTACGGGCGGTGCTAAAGCAGACATGGCACAGAGATGTATGGATAACCTGCAGATGCATTTGCAACTATATTACGTTTCCTTCCACCCACATTTAATGCGAAGAAAACACTTACCAACCAACGGATTTAAGTTGCTCCAGTGTCACAAGACGCGAAAGTCCTGATCGTTTGGTCCGCACATTTTACCGGCGATGCTAACGCAGCTATTCGGCCATGCTATGGCTATGAATAGCGTCAATAGCTATTCGCTCAATAGCTTCAGTTTCTTCTTCAATACTTTCATACTCCAACCATTCGTTTCAAAACATGCGTAATCTGTTAAATCGCTTGAGCCCCTGAAATCCGAGTCTGAATCCGAGCTAATGTCGCTATATCTTGCTGTGCTATTCGCCATTGTTTCTTTACATTGGCAGAACTGTGTGAAGTCACAGGAAAATGGATAGTGGTTTCGCAGAGAACGAAAAAAAGGCACTTTAAAGCTATTTTAGGGATATTCCGGGACCGGTAAAATTTTGAAAACAAATTTAAAAAATACAACAAACCACTGGGAACTGATTTTTATTGTTTTTAACCCTTTTGAAATTGTGATAATGTTCCCCTTTAAGTAAATTAATTTTAAGGTTCAAAACTATGTCAGTGTTGCCCTCACAATAAAATATAACAATCAGAACGCTGCTAGCGCTCTAATTAAGTAACATATGTTTTTGCCATCATTAGCCGCAAAAGAGTCACCTGTCATTTTCCTAATAATGTGAAGGTACAGTAGACGCACGTCTGGAGACGAGGGACGCTTGCTTTTGACTCGTCTCCACCCGTGACGGGTGGTTCTGTTCTCTTGTTAGAATAAATCAACCGGCAGGCCTCGGGGCAAAAACATGTTCTCTCTTCCCCTACGAATTTCCTGTGTCACCAGTTCTTCATGAAACACCACACTTGTGCACATTTGATGTTCAGCCTGCGGGGTCTTTGGACCGCCGGTGTGGCTTAGCGGCTCCTCTATTGGCTGCAGTACAGAATGCTTAAGCAGCCCGCTGTAGAAAAGGTCACGTCAGGCGTTATTTGACCGGTCCCAAAGTTCCGTACGTACTGCACGGGTCGTTGCTGCAGTGGAAATCACCTTCCGTCTGTTACCAGTATTTTTTTTTTTTCAAACATAGCTTTTTGTATGAATTAGGGATGTGCGGGTTAAAGTACTAAAAAAGAAGTGTGGTACTTAGAAAATTGAACTAAGTACTATGCTGCCTTTAAAAAAAAAAAGTCTCTAAATTCCGGACTATAAACCGCTACTTTTTTCCTGCACTTTGAACCCTGCGGCTTATAAAACGGAGCGGGTTATTCGTGGATTTTTCTTCGCTGGCTGCTGGCCATAAACACATGCAGCTATGGTATATTAATAAAACATAGCTGCTTACTGTTCTTTTTAGCATATTCAATAGCTTGGACCTTAAATCCCACTGAATAGCACTTAATCTTCTTCCCTTTGTATAGTGTCACTCGTGATGTGACGAGTTTGACCCGGCGGAAATTCTAGACATGCGCTAATAAAAATAATATTTTGAGAAACGAGTTTGACCCGGCGTTAATCATGAGCCGGCGGTGAGGCCAAGCATGCGCTAATTGTTTTGCGAAATGAGTTTGACCCGGCAGTATTTCTAGGCAGGCGCATACTACATAAATTCAAGGAAATCCGGTATATATATATATATATGTATATATATATATATATATATATATATGTATATATATATGTATGTGTATATATGTATATGTATATATATATGTATGTGTATATATATATGTATGTGTATATATGTATATGTATATATATATGTATGTGTATATATGTATATGTATATATATATGTATGTGTATATATGTATATATATGTGTATATATGTATATAAATATATATATATATATATATGTATGTATATATATATATGTATGTGTATATATGTATATATATGTGTGTATATATGTATATCTATGTGTATATATATGTATATATATATGTATATGTATATATATATATACACATACATATATATATAATATATATATATGTGTATGTATATATATGTGTATGTATATATATATGTATATATGTGTGTATGTATATGTGTATGTATATATATATATGTATATATATATGTATATATATGTGTATGTATATATATGTGTATGTATGGCAGAGGGGTTAGTGCGTCTGCCTCACAATACGAAGGTCCTGCAGTCCTGGGTTCAAATCCAGGCTCGGGATCTTTCTGTGTGGAGTTTGCATGTTCTCCCCGTGAATGCGTGGGTTCCCTCCGGGTACTCCGACTTCCTCCCACTTCCAAAGACATGCACCTGGGGATAGGTTGATTGGCAACACTAAATTGGCCCTAGTGTGTGAATGTGAGTGTGAATGTTGTCTGTCTATCTGTGTTGGCCCTGCGATGAGGTGGCGACTTGTCCAGGGTGTACCCTGCCTTCCGCCCGATTGTAGCTGAGATAGGCGCCAGCGCCCCCCGCGACCCCGAAAGGGAATAAGCGGTAGAAAATGGATGGATGGATGGATGTATATATATATGTGTATGTATATATATGTATGTATATATATATGTATGTGTATATATATGTATATGTATATATATATATATGTGTGTATATATATATGTATATAAATATATATATATATGTCTATACACACATATATATATATCAAACAATAAATTATTTATACAGCCCTAAATCACTAGTGTCTCAAAAGGCTGTAGTATTTCAAAATCTACCCACCCAATACACATTTACAGTTTTTTACCAAGCCTACAACAGGATTACATTTAAAAAGAAGGAATATTTAAATCCACCAAATTGGTCTCAACCTCCTAATATTTAAATTTGATTAAAAATATTATACAAACAGGCATCAAGACCAAAATTATGTGTCTCAGCCATGACTAGGTAAGGTTGTTTGCATTGAGTCAGGCGATGTTAAGATTTCATCATTGATATATAAACTGTAAGACTACGTGGTCGGTAGTAGTGGATTTCAGTAGGCCTTTAACATAACCACTTCTTGTTTTGACGGGCATCCACGCGACTGTTTATTTCTCGCCACTGAGCTTTGAAAGGATCCCCCCGCATTGAAGCAACAGTCTGGTCCAGCTATGATTAGGCACTTGTGGATCTTAGCGGTGCCAGTCTGGCGGCGTTCCTGCCCCCGCTCGCCCATTGGCTGGGGCTGCCCCGGAGTCAGAGGAGAGCAGCTGCAGATTGTCCCCGGCATATCTCCGGGCAGCCAAACATCAGACAGAGTTCATTTGCATACGGTAAGAGCAGCTGATTACCTCAATCAAAGGCCTCTTTAAATAAAAAAAAAAAACGCCAAACATTTCGCAAAAGTGATCCCCGACTGCGACCGTGGGTGCAGTTTTGCCGAGGTGTGAGATTAAACAAACGGGCGACTTCAAAGTCTCGATGCGTCCGCCTTCCGACATCGACGTGAGGTTTCATTCATGCAAATGTCTACTTCAGAGACAAGCTGTTCATCTGCACTCTAGCTTCTAAGGAGTCGGAAATCAAGCAAACATTGAATGAATGGAAAATAACATTCAAAACAGAACACCTCCCCACTCGCCAGAATACTTAAACTAATATCGCCTGACTTGCAGAGAAACACCAGCCTTCATGGTTAGAACTCCGATCTGTATGATTTATAAAAACATTTTTGAGGACTTACTTCGCTTGGAGTGAGCGACTTAACTCTGGTGTTGTCAAAATTGCCAACAAACATTGAAACGCTTGTTTCCAAATGGATGGGATTAGCAAAAGGTTCAGCGTGTCAGCAACCTGAGGGTTCCTGGTTCGATCCCCAGCTTCTACCAACCTGGTCACGTCCCTAGTGTCCTTGAGCAAGACACTTTTGTCAGGCTTTCCCCTGACAGTTTGTTTTTGTTTTAGTTTTTTCCTCTGCATTTGTCTGTGTCCTCTGTTTAGTATCTCCTGTCTTTAGTTCCTGTCAAGTGCTCTTATTTTGTCAGCTTCCTGTCTTGTTCCCTGAGTGCTGTGTTCCTCCTCAGCTCCGGCTGATTGGCACCTGGCCACACCTGTTGCCAATCAGCCTGCTCCTTTTTGTACCTGCTTTGTCTTGTCAGTTGCTGGATCATTGTACTGTCATCTGGATTTGTCGTTGCCATATGTTGCTCTTATCGTGTCTGTGATTCTTTTCAGCTATTACCTGTCGTGCTACATTTTGCGGTAAGCTGTTCTTGTTAGCCATTAGTTATTTCCAGTTTTTCTGTTTGCTATCCACTAGCTTCCATGCTAAAGTTCCTTTTTGTTTTCTCGCTTCCAGTGCTAGCTCCCGTAGTTTGTTATTCCGCCCACGTGCGTGCTTTTTGTTTGTTCTTGTTTAGTTGTAATTAAATCATGTTTTCATATTCTATGCCTGCCTCCGTCTCTGCATCTTGGGGTTCGTCAACAACAATTTGCTCTGACAACTTCACCCTTGCTCCTGATGGGTCGTGGTTAAGGCCTTGCATGGCAGCTCCCGCCATCAGTGTGTGAATGTTTGTGTGAATGGGTGAATGTGGAAATAGTGTCAAAGCGCTTTGATTACCTTGAAGGTAGAAACGCGCTATACAAGTATAACCCATTTACTCTTGCTGGATCGGTCCGCAGTCGAGTGTGAAGCGACTGGGATGAGAATCAGCACCTCCAAGTCCGAGTCCGTGGTTCTCGCCCAGAAAAGGGTGGAGTGCCTTCTCCGGGTCGGGGAGGAGACCCTGCCCCAAGTGGAGGAGTTCAAGTACCTCGGAGTCTTGTTCACGAGGTACTAGTTCATCGACAGGCGGACTGGGGTATCGGACTGTCTGATTGTGGCTGTCCGCTTCCTGTAAATCCGTGTCAGAGCTTGGTCCGCATTGCCGGCGGTAAGTCCGATCCATTTCCAGTGAGGGTTGGACTCCGCCAAAGTTGCCCTTTGTCACCGATTCTGTTTTTATGGACAGAATTTCTAGGCGCAGTCAAGGCATTGAGGGGATCCGGTTTGGTGGCTGCAGGATTAGGTCTCTGCTTTTTGCAGATGATGTGGTCCTGATGGCTTCATCTGGCCAGGATCTTCAGCTCTCACTGGATCTGTTCGCAGTGTGAAGCGACTGGGATGAGAATCAGCAACTCCAAGTCCGAGTCCATGGTTCTCGCCCGGGAAAGGGTGGAGTACAATCTCCAGAATGGGGAGGAGATCCTGCCCCAAATGGAGGAGTTTAAGTACCTCGGAGTCTTGTTCACGGGTGAGGGCAGAGTGGATCGTGAGATCGACAGGCGGATCGGTGCGGCGTCTTCAGTAATGCGGACGCTGTATTGATCCATTGTGGTGAAGAACGAGCTGAGCCGGAAGGCAAAGCTCTCAATTTACCGGTCGATCTACATTCCCATCCTCACCTACGATCATGAGTTTTGGGTTATGACCGAAAGTACTAGATCGCAGGTACAAGCGGCCAAAATGAGTTTCCTGTCTCTCCCTTAGAGATAGGGTGAGAAGCTTTGCCATCCGGAAGGAGCTCAAAGTAAAGCCGCTGCTCCTTCACATCGAGAGGAGCCAGATGAGGTGGTTCGGGCATCTGCTCAGGATGCCACCCGAACGCCTCCCTAGGTAGGTGTTTCGGGCACGTCCCACCGGTAGGAGGCCACGGGGAAGACCCAAGACACGTTGGGAAGACTGTCTCCCGGTTGGCCTGGGAACGCCTTGGGATTCCCCGGGAAGAGCTGGACGAAGTGGCTGTGGAGAGGAAAGTCTGGGCTTCCCTGCTTAGGCTGCTGCCCCCCGCGAGCCGACCTCGGATAAGTGCAAGAAGATGGATGGATCGATGGCATTTAAAAAGTACAACGGAATTACATTTTCAGTACAGCTGTTCCAGGGTAGAGATGCATTGTATAGGGTTACATAACAGAAATGCTGACGGGCGGCAGGGGCAAAGGTGCACATTTGGGGAAGGGGGATGATTAAAAACATTTTTAAAAATCGATCCCGGACTAGGCTCCCTTAGGGAGGACGGGCTCAGTCTGGGGCCAGGAAAAAACCCAACTTGATATCCACAATAAGCATATGTTATAAGTTGAAGTACAAACTTTGTACCAATGATTATCACACATACACAGTAGGTGTGGCGAAATTATTCTCTGCATTTGACCCATCACCCTTGATCACCCTCTGGGAGATGAGGGGAGCAGTGGAGCAGTAGCGCTGAGTGCCGGGACGGACAAGCTTCACAGTGTCTTGGCTGAATGAGCAGGTATCGGACACCTTGGTCTCCTTAGACGCATCCTCGCTCATCCATGCGGACTGGAAACTGGCCGAAAGCTAGTGGGAGGCCGAGGGTGGGGTCGGCTCTCTTTGTTGCTTTGTTGAGTCTGCTCCTGTCTCGGCCATGCTTTCTCGCACCCCAGCAGACGATGGCGTGGAACACCGCAGGGGCCACCACAGTGTGTATATTTTTTTGTTGTCTTAATTTTACTTTTATAGCTGGATGTAAAAATGGCTGGTTGCAACAGCTATGCTCTTTTAATGTCCTTTGTGTTCTTTGATGTTTCCCTCTTACACACATGCGTATGTTTGCTATGAGTATAAGGTTTTTTTTTTCTTGGCTTCAGTCTGGACCCCCTCTCCAGGAGTTAGACTGCGTTCACTTGTTTCTCACCTTTTTTTGTAAGGGGGGTTGGAAGTTGGCAGACCCGTCTGTGATCCTGTTTTGTCTGCGCATGAATGGGATTGGGTTGAAAATCTTAATTTCCCCTCGGGGATTAATAAAGTATTTCTGATTCTGATTGAGACAAAGGGGTAGGAGGCTGGTATCTTCCGGCCCGAAGCCACTGGGGGCGGAGCTCTGTCTTCCATCATACCCCGTGAAACGTCAAAGGTTTGGGATGTGGGGCGTGGGGCATATATTTTCCGTGGATGCATGTGTATGTAAGCCTACAGTGTCTCTCTGTTCTGCGACCTTGGCGCAACAAAAGCCAACAGACAACAGGCGTGTGTCCATGAGAGACGTCTTTGCTGCACTGTCCTCAATGGGAATGTTGAAGCAAAACCTTGCCAAGTCTCTTGCAGCCAGGGAAAACAACACAAATTAGATTGTTTGCGTTTGAGCAAGCGAAAACATATTTAAACTTTTCACTCTAAATCAATTTTTGGTCCACAAATGTATCATACTTCGCCATGCAGAGCGGATGGCGTCTCCAAAGTGTTGTCCAGTTTGCAAATTAGTCCAAAATCATACAAGATTGAATATGCCCAGAGTTCTGCCCACATCCTCCAAACATTTGTGGCAGACTTGAGGTACCATGAATGGCTGCCAGCATTTTCCAATTTGTCGATACAGCAGAGCAACGTTTACTCCAATAAGCAGATGTCCTGCTAACATGGTTCCGAATCTTCAACGTTCTTAACTGAAAGGGTCGTCAAGCACGCAACAGTCCGTCGTGTCTCCAGTAACAACCGTTCCGAATCCGAGATCTTGTCAATTTTGTTGATCAATTCCATCGTTTAGATTTTGGAAAGCAGTGCAAAAAGAGGCTACAAGAAAGTTAAGACAAGACAAAACAAAGAAGCGAGCGGGAGTGATGAGGGAGAGGAGAAAGGAAAGCGTCCTTTAGACTCCCTTTTTAGACCCGTTGATCTGCCGTTTCTTTTCTTTTTCTCCTATGTCCCACTCTCCCTTGTGGAGGGGGTCCGGTCCGATCCGGTGGCCATGTACTGCTCGCCTGTGTATCGGCTGGGGACATCTCTGCGCTGCTGATCCGCCTCCGCTTGGGATGTTTTCCTGCTGGCTCCGCTGTGAACGGGACTCTCGCTGCTGTGTTGGATCCGCTTTGGACTGGACTCTTGCGACTTTGTTGGATCCATTATGGATTGAACTTTCACAGTATCATGTTAGACCCGCTCGACATCCATTGCTTTCCTCCTCTCCAAGGTTCTCATAGTCATCATTGTCACCGACGTCCCACTGGGTGTGAACTTTTCATTGCCCTTATGTGGGCCTACCGAGGATGTCATAGTAGTTTGTGCAGCCCTTTGAGACACTATTGATTTAGGGCTATATAAGTAAACATTGATTGATTGATTGATTTGATGAGTGCCAGGTGTCAGAAAAGCTCTGTCTCACTTTGTAAGAAGTCTATTTCCATCACTTGCTGGTTTGCATGTAAAAAATCTCTTATATTTCCCTAATATAGACACAATACCCACTGCCCCTTGCATCCCCCTTTGCAAGTTGCATGATTTGTGTGCAGTGATATGTTTATATGTGCTTTGTTCAAGGAGAAGGCACATAGCTCACTTCTAAGGCGACGGGATGTGCGGGAACAGAAAACGACAGGGACAAGTCAGCACAAGGAGCAAGGGAATATGGAGAGTAGACTCAGGAGGGGAGCCAAGCTTACTGTAAACAGAGAACTACGTTCAGGCGCCGGGTCGTTGGCTGCGTTGGGCTTTGTACTGTTGAGCCTAATGAGTCCCAGGTGCGCTGATTGCAGATTCATCGCAGCCATGTAGGTGCGTGGCCACGGTCTGAGCGGGGTGCTCTCAGCGGAGCTTCTTGCTGCTCCAGTAGCGGAGGGAATGAGAGTATGCGCATCGCCGTAACAGAATAGTGGACATTCCGATTCGGAGAGAGTCTGGTTCGACTGTAAACCATGCCATCAAATTTTCAGACTTTGTAGCCCCCTTCTACCTTTGTGGGAGTCCCCTGTCAGACACGGGTGCAGAGCTTGGGTGTGGCTTCGACCAGTCCAATCGGGCAGGAGACCTCTCTCATTGCTCCTCTCAGGTAATGGAATTGATCCTTACGCTGGTTCATTTATTGTTACGTTGGAGTTTGATTATCCTCTCGGCACTTCAACAATACTGAAGACGACCCCGACTGATCGACTATGAGAAAAAGCAAACGAATCGGACTTGACCCACAACCCGAAAAATCTTTTGTAGACAAATGCAGATAACAGACATGGCACAAAACTAAAGTCATCCCAAAAAGCTCCAAAACACCACCGGTACTTTGTCGCACCACCTCTGCCTTTATGCGGTTTTTGGAACTCTTCATCACTCTGGCTCCAACTTTCTCTGAGTGCTTTGATTTTACCTTTGTAGGTTGAAGTCTTTTCATGGACCATTTTCTTCAATTTCAGGAGAGCAATGTGGGGTCGTGGAGGAATAGATAAGCGGAAGTCTGTTTTTCAATATCCGGCCACACCATTTTGATTTATGCTGCTAACAAACAGACGAATAAACCCTGGTGAAAACATAACCTCTGTGGCAAAGGTAATAAAGCATGCCACGTTCGTCTCGAATGTTCCAAGCCAAAACGGACTCGGTCAAGGCGCCGTGCCAAGGGAACGCACCTTCTGCACACCGAAGCTTTTTTCTTTTATAAACTACCATATTTAGTCAGCCACCGATTGTGCAAGTTCTCTCACCTAAAATGATGACAGAGGTCTGTAATTTTCATCATACGTACACTTCAACTGTGAGAGACAGAATGTGAAAAAAAAAAATCGAGGAATTCACATTTTAGGAATTTTAAGGAATTTATTTGTAAATTATGGTGGAAAATAAGTATTTGGTCAACCATTCAAAGCTCTCACTGATGGAAGGAGGTTTTGGCTCAAAATCTCACGATACATGGCCCCATTCATTCTTTCCTTAACACGGATCAATCGTCCTGTCCCCTTAGCAGAAAAACAGCCCCAAAGCATGATGTTTCCACCCCCATGCTTCACAGTAGGTGTGGTGTTCTTGGGATGCAACTCAGTATTCTTCTTCCTCCAAACACGACGAGTTGAGTTTATACCGAAAAAGTTCTATTTTGGTTTCATCTGACCACATGACATTCTCCCAATCCTCTGCTGTATCATCCATGTATCCATCATGGTATAAACTCAACTCGTCATGTTTGGAGGAAAAAGAATACCGAGTTGCATCCCAAGAACACCACACCTACTGTGAAGCATGGGGGTGGAAACATCATGCTTTGGGGCTGTTTTTCTGCTAAGGGGACAGGACGATTGATCCGTATTAAGGAAAGAATGAATGGGGCCATGAATCGTGAGATTTTGAGCCAAAACCTCCTTCCATCAGTGAGAGCTTTGAATGGTTGACCAAATACTTATTCTCCACCATAATTTACAAATAAATTCCTTAAAATTCCTAAAATGTGAATTCCTCGATTTTTTTTTTCACATTCTGTCTCTCACAGTTGAAGTGTACCTATGATGAAAATTACAGACCTCTGTCATCTTTTTAAGTTTGAACATCAAATATGTTGTCTTTGTAGCATATTCAACTGAATATGGGTTGAAAATGATTTGCAATTCATTGTATTCTGTTTATATTTACATCTAACACAATTTCCGAACTCATTAAACAGGGCTTGTATATATATATATATATGTATATATATATATATATATATATATACATATATATATATATATATATATATATACACACATGCCGCATTTTCCGGACTATAGGGCACACCGGATTATAAGGTGCACTGCCGGTGAATGGTTTGTTTTTGATCTTTTTTTATATACTGTATATGGCATCAGAAATATATATACATTTTCTCTAAATGTAAAACACTTCCTTGTGGTCTACATAACATGTAATGGTGGTTCTTCTGTCAAAATGTTGCACAATTGTTGTTTTACAGGTCATCTTCAAGCGTATTCCCGTCATCTTGGTTGCAGCGGTGTAGCGTGCAAGGACGGGAGATGAAAGGAATGTCAAAAGATGGCGCTAACTGTTTTAATGACATGTAGACTTCACTTCAATCAATAACGGAGCAGCATCTCCTCTTCCGGAAACAACAAGGCCAGGTATGTGTCCCGTGACAAAAAGACCGACAGGAAATCACTAGTAACTAAAGTAAAAAAAAAAAAAACTCTTCGCAATGAACTTATATTAAAATTGATTAGAGCGCAAGAACTCAAAGTCAAAAAAAAAAAAAAAAGGCCCTCACGCCCGTCACTGATTGAAATATTTGTATCTAACAATAGCATCCACGTGAGCGCTGCTCTCTCACTGCCAGCCAAACAAAGAGGGCTGACGCTCCTCCGCTAAGCCCAGGCTCAATGACAATAGAAGTCGCTGATCTTCCACACAATGTGCGGAGTCAAGGGCAGCATGCTAACGCAAGCGCGGCTGTTGGCTCATCCTTTTATGTGGCGAATCCCCCCAAACCTCCCGGCTCTCCTCATTCCCCCCTGGTGGTTCATGTTGCACTTCACGCTATGACACTCACAACCACCACTTATCCTCCTCAAAGTTATTGATGCTGGGAGTCAAGCGAAGCAATGTCAGAGCGGAGGAGACAGTGACGGACGGCAGCAAGTGCACGCTAGCCGTTTTTTTTTTAATATATAAAAGCATGGCGGTCCGCGCAAGGACACGCCGCAGGAAAGCGTAAGGTAAGCACGTCAATAACCATCAAGTGTGCACACCAGCGCGTGCTGACGGCGACTGTTTTGCATCCTTCTGTGAGTCGCCGCTGCAAAGGTCACACCGCCGGGCCCGCGTTTCATGCCTTATCTTGACTGTATGGCGCCGTGTTATCGGAATGTCCTGAGCGAGACGACGTTGAAATGTCACACAGTCGTGGTGCGCAGATCGAAAATGCGACGTAGGAACCGTTTTCGTTGAAATAATCAATAATAATCCAAACTGCATCGTAGTTACAGTCATGTGAACGAGGTCGCACCCGAAAGTACATTAGTGGCGCCCCCTGGTGAAAATGCTTGGTAAGACATGCTAGCATAATTGTTATTAAGTTTTATAATCATTAGAAAGATTCTCAACAACTTATGGACGATTAAAAACAGAAAAGTAACATATTTTGCTTGTTTTTTCAACCATCCATCCATCCATCCATCCATCCATCTTCTTCCGCTTATCCGAGGTCGTGTCGCGGGGGCAGCAGCCTAAGCAGGGAAGCCCAGACTTCCCTCTCCCCAGCCACTCCGTCTAGCTCTTCCCGGGGGATCCCGGGGCGTTCCCAGGCCAGCCGGGAGACATAGTCTTCCCAACGTGTCCTGGGTCTTCCCTGTGGCCTCCTACCGGTTGGACGTGCCCTAAACACCTCCCTCGGGAGGCGTTCGGGTGGCATCCTGACCAGATGCCCGAACCACCTCATCTGGCTCCTCTCGATGTGGAGGAGCAGCGGCTTTACTTTGAGTTCCTCCCGGATGACAGAGCTTCTCACCCTATCTCTAAGGGAGAGCCCCGCCACACGGCGGAGGAAACTCATTTCGGCCGCTTGTACCCGTGATCTTATCCTTTCGGTCATGACCCAAAGCTCATGACCATAGGTGAGGATGGGAACGTAGATCGACCGGTAAATTGAGAGCTTTGCCTTCCGGCTCAGCTCCTTCTTCACCACAACGGATCGGTACAACGTCCGCATTACTGAAGACGCCGCACCGACCCGCCTGTCGATCTCACGATCCACTCTTCCCCCACTCGTGAACAAGACTCCTAGGTACTTGAACTCCTCCACTTGGGGCAGGGTCTCCTCCCCAACCCGGAGATGGCACTCCACCCTTTTCCGGGAGAGAACCGTGGACTCGGATTTGGAGGTGCTGATTCTCATTCCGGCCGCTTCACACTCGGCTGCGAACCGATCCAGTGAGAGCTGAAGATCTCGTCCAGATGAAGCCAACAGGACCACATCGTCTGCAAAAAGCAGAGACCTAATCCCGCGGCCACCAAACCGGAACCCCTCAATGCCTTGACTGCGCCTAGAAATTCTGTCCATAAAAGTTATGAGTTTTTTTCAACCAATATTGATCAAATTTGAGACACATACTTGTTAGTAGTGATGCTGAGATGAAGCCTCATGAGGCTTTGAACCACTTGAGTCAATTGGTTGGAGAATTTTTGGGAGCTTCGATGCATGCTTCGTCACGAGACTCCACTTGCTGGTCAAATGTATGATTAAAAACAGCTGCATCCCAACCACGTAATGTGTGACGCATTGAAATGTTGCGTCTACCATGGCTCTTGGAGTCACAATACATCTTTGACAAAATATGTTTTCTGGATAACTTAAAGTATGATCAAATAGAATATGTTATAAGTAACACACATATATATAATATATATGTATACATATATATATATATATATGTATATATATATATATATATATATATATATATATATATATATATATATATACACACACATATGTATACATATGTCACCAGTCGGTAAAGCTGCTCAAGTTTGCGGACGACACTACTCTCATCGGGCTCATCTCGGGTGGCGACGAGTCCACGTACAGGAGAGAGGTGGCTCAACTGGCGTCCTGGTGCAGCCCCAAAAACCTGGAGCTGAACGCCCCGAAAACAGTGGAGAAAATCTTGGACTTTAGGAAAGTAAAAGCCTCACCATCCCCCCTCACCCTGATTGACTCTCCCACCCACGTTTCCATTGTGGACTCCATCCATTTCTTGGGCACTAACATCACCCAGGATCATCAAGTGGAAGGCGACCATCAGCTCCCTGATCAAGAAGGCCCAGCAGAGGATGTACTTCCTGCGGCAGCTGAAGAAACTGAAGGTGCCGACTGAGATGCTGGTGCAGTTCTACTCAGCCATCATCGAGTTCATCCTCACCCCCGCCATCACTGTGTGGTTCCCCGGCGCCGCAGTCCGGGACAAGCATCGTACGTGCTGTTGAGAAGGTGATTGGCTGCAAGCTCCCACTCCTCCAGGACCTGTTCTCCTCTCGGACCAGGAGGCTTGTGGGTTGGATCACAGCTGACTCTTCTGACCCTGGACACAAACTTTTCTCCCCTACCCCCTCAGGCAGGAGACTACGGTCCATCCAGACCCACACCTCCCGCCACCTGAACAGATTTTTGCCCTCGGCCATCAGACATGAACAACAACAAGATCTGATATCTCAGTTACAGCTCATTTTATTCTATTCTGTGTTATGTGTTTTATTTTGCATGTTTTTTTTTTTAACACAATAGGTCAATGAAAATAGTCATCAACTTACGGACACTTTTTCGTCGAGCAAGTAAGACGTTTTGCTCGATGGATGCCTTTCTTTCAACGAATTTCGCAAAAACCGTTACGTACAGGGGGGAGTAGACGGCACAGACCACAAGGGGGAATAGTAGCTCTGTTTTATTTTATATATAAATATATGTATATATATATACAATATACATTTATATGAATAAACAAGTGTATGGAGTGTGACTAAATCCAAAAGGAGTGTATGGTGTTTGACTATGTGTGGAGATTAGATGATGTGTGTTGGAATGGAATAGAATAGAATAGAATAGAAAGTACTTTGTTGATCCCTGACGGGAAATTCCGCATCATAGTTCACTAACAATAAACAATAAACACTTGGGTATTTTTTACATGTGAATAATATAATGTTACCGGGAGTGTTGAGCAAGAGGCGGAAGTCCTGGAGGGGAAAGGCAGGCTCGAACGTCCGTGGGACAGGCAGGTTGTCGGGGGGGTATAGCGAGGCGTCAACAAGTCCGTGTCCAAGCAGGGGTCGAGGATTGAGGTAGGCAGTCCGGAATCCAGTGGGAAGTCGAGGCACACAGCTCGATCACGGGAGACAGGGGAAGCATACGGGAACAGGTGATTATGTTCTGGCACGGGATAGCAGGTTGTGCAGGCTTTTGAAGGCAGTACCTCTGATCAACGACAGGTGTGCTGATTGCTGGTGAGTGATTACAGCTGTGTGCTCTTGGAGGCGCAATCAGTAGAGCGCACTGATGAGTGCGCATTGGCACGCGCTCGGGCCGTGACGAAAACATGTTTTTGTTGGTCCCTTTACATGTGTGTACCGCAATTATGGGTGGTTCTACCGAACACCTTAAAGCTACAGGGGGTTGTTTGGTACAGCATTTTAAGCTGTGTTAGAAATTTTAAGTCAGTCCGTTTGTAGTCGTGTGGGGCACAGGTCCGCTGGCAATGGATGAAGTGCTGGCTGTCCAGGGTCGGGACCCGGGGTGGACCGCTCGCCTGTGCATCGGTTGGGGACGTCTCCGCTCAGGATGGTCTCCTGATGGCCCCACTATGGACTCGACTCTCACTATTGTGTTAGATCCACTATGGACTGGACTTTCACAATATTTGACTAGACCCACTCGGCGTCCATTGAGGGGGAGGGGTCACCCACATCTGCGGTCCTCTCCAAAGTTTCTCATAGTCATTCAGATTGACCTCCCACCGGGTTGTGAGTTTTAATTTGCCCTTATTTGGAATCTGAACCGAGGATGTCGTCGTGGCTTGTGCAGCCCTTTGAGACACTTGTGAATTAGGGCTACAGTATATAAATAAACATTGATTGATTGCTTGTGCCGCCATGTGTTGGATTCGCAAGAAAAATAACTTTTCCCGAGTTTATGTGTAGAGGTTTAAAAGTAGAAGTGTTACATCATTCAATGTCCTTGTTTTTCTTTGGCATAAGCGTAGCTTACGCATAAATAATTTACACTCCTATGTCTATGCAAGAATATGGCAGATAACTCCAGTAAAACGCGATTATATGATCTCTCATGGCTGCGAGGCTCTGGCACTGCACCTTGTATGGATCTGCTTCTGACAGGATGCCCTTGAGTAGTCAATGTGCGTTTGTGCATACCGTGCGCAAACGTGGCTCCCGAAGCAGACTTGGCGTGCATTCCTGGCCCGAGTGCCATCCAGTAGACGTGAGGACTTTTGAACGTTCTCCCCGGATCAACGCGAGCTAGAGCCGCGGTCACGTGCACTTGTAAATAAATGAAGAACACATGTGTTGTCGTCTGGGTTTTTTTTAAGGGCAGTTAGACTGTGACAAAAGTCTATTATGTCAAACCCTGACGCATCAAGGTTGTAGTGAAACGTGGTCCGGTCGTGGATGTGAGTAGCGCTGAAGTGTCATCTGTTAAAGCAAACGGAGCGTTTATTTGAGAACGCACCTCTGACTTACTGTCGTTTTTCTGCTTCCTTTACTCTGCCTGCTGCAATGCACTTCTGTTCTAATTATAGTGGGGGTGTTTATTTAGCAGAGTACTTAAATTGAAGCTTGGCGAGAGCTTGTTAGTTCCCATATGCACAAAAACTCGGCGCGTCTCCGTACTTAAATATTTATTTGAAGTGGATGTGAATACATACAGTGGAACCTACAGCGGTATAGCTCGGTTGGTAGAGTGGCCGTGCCAGCAACTTGAGGGTTGCAGGTTCAATTCCCGCTTCCGCCATCCTAGTCACTGCTGTTGTGTCCTTGGGCAAGACACTTTACCCACCTGCTCCCAGTGCCACCCACACCGGTTTAAATGTAACTTAGATATTGGGTTTCACTATGTAAAGCGCTTTGAGTCACTAGAGAAAAGCGCTATATAAAAATATAATTCACAATTCAAATTCACAATTTAGGATTTTGGTAATTTTAGTAAAAGAATGCACACTTTGAAGACACTATGATGTGCGTATGTCTCTCTCTCTCTCTCTCTCTCTCTCTCTCTCTCTCTATATATATATATATATATATATAGTGTATCCATCCATCCATCTTCTACCGCTTATTCCCTTTCGGGGTCGCAGGGGGCGCTGGCGCCTATCTCAGCTACAATCGGGCGGAAGGCAGGGTACACCTTGGACAAGTCGCCACCTCATCGCAGGGCTAACACAGATAGACAGACAACATTCACACTCACATTCATATATATATATATATATATATATATATATACACAGAGGTGTGGACTCGAGTCACATGACTTGGACTCGAGTCAGACACGAGTCATGAATTTGATGACTTTAGACTTGACTTGACAAAATGTAAAAAGACTTGCAACTCGACTTAGACTTTAACATCCATGACTTGTGATTTGACTTGGACTTGAGCCTTTTGACTTCACATGACTTGCTACTTTTCCCCAAAACCCAACGATTAAAAAGTTATTCAGGAGCGCTCCGTATCTTTCATTTTGTACGTGTGTTTGTCAGCGTGTGTGCGATGACAGCCTGTGCGCTACCTGTCAGTACAACAGCCAATCAAATTACATCCGTGTTGTTTTCGTCACACGGCATTCACCCAATCAAATTGCAGGAAAACCAACGAAGAAGAGCTTTCAAACAACAGAAGAATAAGTGAAGAAAGTTATGCCATAAAGTGTTTCGTTCGGGTATTAAAAGTACGACTTGGTCAACAAAACAGGAATTGCCGTAAGCAAAACATGCGGTTGGAAGATTACAGATGGAGGCGCATCAATTTACAACTTCGTTCGACATTTGTAGTTGCACAAAGAAGGGTAAGTGTTGAATGTAAGCTAGCGTTTATTGGCTGAGTAACGTGACTTTTATTTGCTGTGTAGTTAAATCAGTGAGGCTGTAAACTCACTGCTAGCGTTCTAAGCATAGACATCTTATAAGGGTATGCAGCATCGAGGGCTACTGCCTATTGCCGCAGACGAGACGCGGGGCCGCCATCTTGGAGTGGTGATCCGCTCCACTCAGTGCAATTCACTTGGCAGGAGCCATGAACTGTCAGTGCATTTCATACATCTTACCTCACTGAATACCACTTATATTCACGCGCTTTTTTTGTCATACATGTAACTGTGATAAAGGACACATGTCTTGGCGTGTTCATAATTTGCTTAACGGAAATAGAATATTCTTATATGCTATCAGTGACCAGACGTCTGAGATGCTATAAGTGACCAGACGTCTGAGATCAAAACTGGGAATATAATCCCAGAGAAGGGGGAAAAAACAGTCAGCTATTTTGAAGTTGAAGAAAGAATATGATTAGGTTATATATACATGCGTATATCCTACATAAACAATGTATGAATACATTAGATATCTATATATCTTATGGACCTATAGACCAGATGTTCTCAAATGGGGGTACTTGAAGGTATGCCAAGGGGTACGTGATATATTTTTTTAATATTCTAAAAATAGCAACCATTCAAAATCATTTATAAATATATTTATTGAACAATACTGCAACAAAATATGAATGTAAGTTCATAAACTGTGAAAAGAAATGCAACAATGCAATATTCAGTGTTGACAGCTAGATTTTTTTGTGGACATTTTCCATAAATATTGATGTTAAAGATTTCTTTTTTGTGAAGAAATGTTTAGAATGAAGTTGATGAACCCAGATGGATCTCTATTACAATCCCCAAAGAGGGCACTTTAAGTTGATGATTACTTGTATGTGTAGAAATCTTTATTTATAATTGAATCACTTGTTTATTTTTCAACAAGTTTATAGTTATATTTACATATTTTTTTTTATAAATAGTTCAAGAAAGACCACTACAATTGTGCAATATTTTGCACTGTTATACAATTTAAAAAATCAGAAACTGATGGCATAGTGCTGTATTTTATCTATTTTTTTCAACCAAAAATTATTTTCTCTGATTAGGGGGTACTTGAATAAAAAAAATGCTCACAGGGGGTACATCACTGAAAAAAGGTTGAGAACCACTGTTATAGACTTTATCTCTGTTACTGCAACAGCAGAGAGTTTATTCTGTCTTGACACTTTGTATTGATATTTTCTATTACATTCTTCCTTTAAATGATCATGTTTACAGTGATTGTTTTATATGTATTTTTCATGTATGTTGCTTTGGATAAAAGTGTCTGCCAAATACTTAAACATATATAAACACCTGAAAGTCTTTATGTCAGCTAAAACCACCAATCTGTTTCACTGGATTCAGAATAAAACCAAATTCTGTCTTACTCAACAAAGTTAGTATTTGAATATTGTTACTTGAAGACTTATCTGTGGTTACAATAAAATGGGAATGTATCATAATCAATGGCGGCTGGTGAATTTTGTTTTAGGTGGGCCTGAAAGTTTGTAAACCAAATACCTCTAGGGGGGTCATCCTCCCCCAGGAGATTTCTTTGTGATTTTCACATACAAATATTGTAGTTCTTTGCTCCTGCTTAACTCTGTGGTAATATTATTTTCACAAAATACAACCAATAGTATGTTAATGTAAATTCTTACTTGTCAAAAGTAATCCTCCAATTCCTATTTTCAATAGTCCGCTCAATTGAGCAGGAAAACGCTGAATACCAGCCCAGCATCTTTGTTTTCTACCTGTCAAATGTTAGTTTAGGCTGCTTGCCGGCTCCTCATCACCACTTCAAGATGGCGGCCAAATTGCTTGCGTCACAGCAGCCAATTCTGCGTCTACTTATAAGATGTCTATGGTTATAACGTCATTGCAAACACGGCAACCTGTTGCGTCCACTGCAGATGCTACCTTATTCATACTTATTGTCAAGTGATTTTTTTTAAGCAGGGTTGCATGAGGTACCTACACATAACGTTACGTTAATGAATGTATCACACACAGCAACGTAACGTTAGACGGCGGTCAGCAGCACCGCGTATTTTAGCCACCTACAAAAAGACAAACATAGTCAAACACAGGTCAGTTAAAATGTATACTATATTAAGAATATGTGTACATATTCCATAAAGCCCTGACATCTAACAAGTACAGCACTGTTCATTGTTATGTTCATGTATTTGTTGTTTTTCATGTGTACGCACACATAAACACATACAGTATGAGATGAGATCAATGAGTTAAGGTGACAACATGACATAAACTGCTGATGAACAAGTTACAATGCAATATTCCATGGAAATACAATGTTAACACTTTGGTGCAAATAAGTACAGTTGCACTTGTTTTTTCAAATGTGTTTATACTGTAAAGGAATGAGTTAAATGTTTAGAATAACTGGTTAATAGTGCTATTATGAAGTGCAATGTCAGCACAGTTTTTTTTAAATAATAAATACATACAGCGTTTTAAAACCATACACAATCTGGGTACACATATTAGTCTGTGGTCAAAAAGACTTGAAATGACTCGAAACCCAAAATGCAGGACTTGGGACTTGACTTAAGACTTTCCAGTATTGACTTTGGACTTGACTCGGACTTGCCTGTCTTGACTCGGGATTTGAGGGCAAAGCCTTGAGACTTACTTGTAACTTGCGAAACAATGACTTGGTCCCACCTCTGTATATATATATATATATATATATATATATATATATATATATATATATCCATATATATATATATATATATCCATATATATATATATATATATATCTATATATATATATATATATATATATCCATATATATATATATATATATATATATATATATATATATATATATATATATATCCATATATATATATATATATATATATATATATATATATATATATATCCATATATATATATATATATATACATATATATATATATACATATATATATATATACATACATACATATGTATATATATATATATATATATATATATATATATGGTGTATATGTATATATATATGTTTATGTATATATATATATATATATATATATATATATATATATATATATATATATATACTGTGTATACATGTGTGTATATATTCCCAAACTCTTCAATTTACTTATAATAAAGCCGACAGTTGACTTTGGAATATTTAGGAGCGGGGAAATTTCACAACTGAATTTGTTGCATCCTATGACTGTTCCATGCTGGAAATCACTGAGCTCCTGAGAGAGGCCCATTCTTTCTCAACTGTTTGTAAAAAAAAAAAAAAAAAAGTCTACATGCCCAAGTGCTTGATTTCATATACTAAGTGATTAGGACACCTGCTTCTAATCATTTGGTTGGGTGGCCAAATACTTCTGGCGATATAGTGTGTATATATAGACCGATGTTTTGCGCTAATCGAAGACCATGGTGGTTCCTTGCTTTCGTAGACCACAAAACAGCCCACATTCAAGTTGTATGTTGTCGTATGACAAAGTCCTCATTTTTTCCCCCAGATTTTTCTGCCTTGGCAGAGGTCTGCTGGTACTTTAGATTGAGGAAAGCACTTTCTTTTCCACCGCAGTGCCATCTGTTGTATGTAGAGGAGGGCTACCTCATGCTAAAACGCCCCTGAATAAATTCAAATCTGATTTATTTGTTATTTCGCTCGTAAAAGGTGCTTTTAATGGAAGCGGCGGCAGCAGTATTAACACAATTAGGACCATAAAAATACCTTTCTTCTTCCCCAAATATGAACCTCATTAACTGCCGCCGTTAGCACTCGGAGTGTCGTCAGACCTTTTTGTGCATTATCTCCAACATGATGGATGTTTCTCAGACCTTCTGCACGGACATATACAAACCCCATTTGCATATGAGTTGGGAAATTGTGTTAGATGTGAATATAAACAGAATACAATGATTTGCAAATCCTTTTCAAGCCATATTCAGTTGAATATGCTACAAAGACAACATATTTGATGTTCCAACTGATCATTTTTTTTGCAAAACAATCATTAACTTTAGAATTTGATGCCAGCAACACGTGACAAAGAAGTTGGGAAAGCTGGCAATTAATACTGATAAAGTTGAGAAATTCTCATCAAACACTAATTTGGAACATCCCACAGGTGTGCAGGCTAATTGGGAACAGGTGGGTGCCATGATTGGGTATAAAAGCAGCTTCCATGAAATGTTAAGTAATTCACAATCAAGGATTGGGCGAAGGTCACCAATTTGTAAGCAAATTGTCGAACAGTTTTAGAACAACATTTCTCAAAGTGCAATTGCAAAGAATTTAGGGATTTTACCATCTACGGTCCGTAAAATCATCAAAAGGTTCAGAGAATATGGAGAAATCACTGCACGTAAGCGATGATATTACGGACCGTTGATCCCTCAGGCGGTACTGCATCAAAAACAGACATCAGTGTGTAAAGGATATCACCACATGGGCTCAAGAACAATTCCGAAAACCACTGTCACTAAATAAAGTTCATCGCTACATCTGTAAGTGCAAGTTAACGCTCTACAATGCAAAACGAAAACCCTTCATCAACAACATCTGGACCCGAGCTCATCTAAGATGGACTGATGCAAAGTGGAAATGTGTTCTGTGGTCTTGACGAGTCCTTATTTCAAAATATATTTTGAATCTGTGGACATGGTGTCCTCCAGAACAAAGAGGAAAATAACCATCCGGATTGTTATAGGCGCAAAGTTCAAAAGCCAGCATCTGTGATGGTATGGGGGTGTATTAGTGCCCAAAGCAGGGGTAACTTACACATCTGTGAAGGCACCATTAATGCTGAATGGTCCATACAGGTTTTGGAGCAACATATGTTGTCATCCAAGCAACGTTATCATGGACGCCCCTGCTTATTTCAGCAAGATAATGCCAAGCCACGTGTTACAACAGCAGCCCAGACCTGTCTCCCATGGAAAATGTGTGGCGCATTATGAAGCGTAAAATACGACAGCGGAGACCCCGGACTGTTGAACGACTGAAATTCTACATAAAACAAGAATGGGAAAGAATTCCACTTTCAAAGCTTCTACAATTAGTTTCCTCAGTTCCCAAACGTTTCTTGAGTGTTGTTAAAACAAAAGGTGATGTAACACAGTGGTGAACATGCCCTTTCCCAACTACTTTGGCACGTGTTGCAGCCATGCAATTCTAAGTTAATTATTATTTGCAAAAAAAAATAGTTTAGGAGTTTGAACATCAAATATCTTGTCTTTGTAGTGCATTCAACTGAATATGCGTTGAAAATGATTTGCAAATCTTTGTATTCCGTTTATATTTACATTTAACACAATTTCCCAACTTATATGGAAACAGGGTTTGTAAAACTGAAGCGAGTGTTCCCCATTCCTTCCTTCCGCCCGACCGTTTAGACGGCTCGGCAGCTCCCAAGCGAGCCTCCATAAAGAGGTCACACTCGCTTCATATCGCTGAGCTTGCAGGTTTTTTTTATTTTTTTTTAACAGAGGGGGCAAAAGTGCCCTGATGGCTGCACAATGATCTTCATCGCTTTCATTTTCCATGCCAGCCTCTGGTGCGTTTGATGGGAAGGCGAGAGTACGTGCAACACAACTGTAATTTTTTTTTTTTTTTTACACGTGCGTTACGTTCATAACGACTCGGGCGAACAAACATAAACGTCAGCGTTAAAAAAAAGAATACAAATGAACAAAGACTGCGCTGCATTGTGTGGAAAATGTCTCCTTATTCTTTCATGTCGCTAAACATGATGATGTCGCCTTTGTTTTGTGTTTTTGCCTGGCCTGCAGCTAAGACTCATTGTGTAAAAATAAAAAAATAAATCATTTTAAAATACTTGCATACCATGAAAAAGGTATATGCAGTACAGGCCAAAAGTTTGGACGCACCTTCTCATTCAATGCGTTTTCTTTATTTCCCTGACTATTTATCAATCAATCAATCAATGTTTATTTATATAGCCCCAAATCACAAATGTCTCAAAGGACTGCACAAATCATTACGACTACAACATCCTCGGAAGAACCCACAAAAGGGCAAGGAAAACTCACCCAGTGGGCAGGGAGAATTCACATCCAGTGGGACGCCAGTGACAATGCTGACTATGAGAAACCTTGGAGAGGACCTCAGATGTGGGTAACCCCCCCCTCTAGGGGACCGAAAGCAATGGATGTCGAGCGGGTCTAACATGATACTGTGAAAGTTCAATCCATAGTGGCTCCAACACAACCGCGAGAGTTCAGTTCAAGCGGATCCAAGACAGCAGCCAGAGTCCCGTCCACAGGAAACCATCTCAAGCGGAGGCGGATCAGCAGCGTAGAGATGTCCCCAACCGATACAGGCGAGCGGTCCATCCTGGGTCCCGACGAGCGGTCCATCCTGGGTCTCGACTCTGGACAACCAGTACTTCATCCATGGTCATCGGACCGGACCCCTCCACAAGGGTGGGGGGGACATAGGAGAAAGAAAAGAAGCGGCAGATCAACTGGTCTAAAAAGGAGGTCTATTTAAAGGCTAGAGTATACAGATGAGTTTTAAGGTGAGACTTAAATGCTTTACATTGTAGATTGTCACTGAAGGCATCAAAACTATGATTGTGGACTTATGGACTTAACACAAAAAAAGGTGAAAAAACCGAAAACCTGTTTTATATTCTAGTTTCTTCAAAATAGCCACCCTTGACTCTGATTACTGTTTTGCACACTCTTGGCATTCTCTCAATGAGCTGCAAGCACACCTGTGAAGTGAAAACCATTTCAGGTGACTGAC
>NC_084611.1:81029115-81211615 GCF_033978795.1 Nerophis ophidion
TAATAAATACATCTATATATAAAAAAATGGGTATTTCTGTCCGTCATTCCGTCGTACATTTTTTTTCCTTTTACGGAAGGTTTTTGTGGCGAATAAATGATGAATTGAACGAATTAAAAGAGGAGAAAATATAAAAAAATTTAATTTTGAAACAGTTTATCTTCAATTTCGACTCTTTAAAATTCAAAATTCAACCGAAAAAAATGAAGAGAAAAACTAGCTAATTCAAATCTTTTTGAAAAAACAAAAATAATTTATGGAACATCATTAGTAATTTTTCCTGATTAAGATTGATTTTAGAATTTTAATTACATGTTTTAAATAGGTTAAAATCCAATCTGCACTTTTTTAGAATATATAACAAATTGGACCAAGCTATATTTCTAACAAAGACAAATCATTATTTCTTCTAGAGTTTCCCAGAACAAAAATTTTAAAAGAAATTCAAAAGACAGAAATAAGATTTCAATTTGAGTCTACAGATTGTCTAGATTTGCCAGAACATTTTTTTTTTATTTTAATCATAAGTTTGAAGAAATATTTCACAAATATTCTTCATCGAAAAAACAGAAGCTAAAATGAAGAATTAAATAAAAATGTAGTTATTATTATTTACAATAAAACAAATTAATTTACTTGAACATTTATTTAAATTGTCAGGAAAGAAGAGGGAGGAATATGAGTTTAAAAATCCTAAATTCATTTTTAAGGTTGTATTTTTCCTCTAAAATTGTCTATCTGAAATGTATTAGAAGCAAAGTACGAAAAATAAATGAATTTATTTAAACAAGTGAAGACCAAGTCTTTAAAATATTTTCTTGTATTTTCAAATTCTATTTGAGTTTTGTCTCTCTTAGAATTAAAAATGTCTAGCAAAGCGAAACCAGCTATATTGACACAAGACAAATCATTATTTCTTCTAGATTTTCCAGAACAAAAATTTTAAAAGAAATTCAAAAGACAGAAATAAGATTTAAATTTGATTTTACAGATTTTCTAGATTTGCCAGAACATTTTTTTTTATTTTAATCATAAGTTTGAAGAAATATTTCACAAATATTCTTCGTCGAAAAAACAGAAGCTAAAATGAAGAATTAAATTAAAATGTATTTATTATTCTTTACAATAAAATAAATTAATTTACTTGAACATTTATTTAAATCGTCAGGAAAGAAGAGGAAGGAATTTCTAAAAAGGTATGTGTTTAAAAATCCTAAAATCATTTTTAAGGTTGTATTTTTCCTCTAAAATTGTCTTTCTGAAAGTTATAAGAAGCAAAGTAAAACAAATAAATGAATTTATTTAAACAAGTGAAGACCAAGTCTTTAAAATATTTTCTTGTATTTTCAAATTCTATTTGAGTTTTGTCTCTCTTAGAATTAAAAATTTCTAGCAAAGCGAAACCAGCTTGTTAGTAAATAAATACAATTTAAAAAATAGAGGCAGCTCACTGGTAAGTGCTGCTATTTGAGCTATTTTTAGAACAGGCCAGCGGGCTACTCATCTGGTCCTTACGGGCGACCTGGTGCCCGCGGGCACCGCGTTGGTGACCCCTGTATTGGAGCATAAAGATATGGTATCGGCGGTATCGATACTTCAGTATCGATCACTTGCGACACGCTGTTGGCAGCTCGCTGGCGTGGTTATAATGGGCTCATTAGAAAAACGCATGGCAGCTATCTCATTAGTCTGGAGCTGTCATAATTATAGGGGAGATTTATTATTAAGCAGGCCATTAAGCGGCAAGAGGCTGTGCCTTGTCCCGTGGCCTCTACCCCCCCTCCCTCGGCTCCCGGTTGATTGACATTGCCGGTGGGAGGGGGAGGGCCGTAGGCTCCGGTGGAAAATGCGACCTCTGCTGCTCGACCTTGACATAAGCAGAATTCCAAAAGGACAGATGTATGGCGACGGAGGAGGAGGGATTATCTTACGGACTGGCGCCATGTTGAGTGCAGTTAATGAGCTGCTATGTCACTCACTATCACTTCATTTTATATCTGTTTTTTGTTTTGTTTTTTTAAAGACTCAACAGCTGTTTAAGCTGCCTCTTTTTTCCGCCGCTTACCCAGAAGCCACCGCCATTATCCAGTTATAGTGTATTAAATTAATCCTCCTCTGCTGTCTGACCCAGAATGGTCCTTCCTCGCCACCCGTCCTCTTAGCCTCATTGTGCCACCTCTGCTGTTTGACCCCGCTCTTGTGTTTTACCAGCGACTCCTATTAGCCCAACCTGTCCTTTTACTAATAGCCTTGGAAAACTTCATATTTATATGTCTCTCTGGGAGTTCCGTGACTACTCTGCTGGCTGCTAGAGGACACAAAAACAAACTTTAGTGCCACTGCTTTGACCCACATTTGCATTTAATCTGCAGGCAAACATTACAAAATGAGCCTGCGGTGGTGTTTTTCGATCAATCTTTAAAGTCTATATTTCTCTGTAAATATATGTGAGTATATACTGTATGTGTGAAAATGTATATGTATGTTAATGTATAAATGTGTGTATATTATATATGTGTATATATTGTATACATTATGTGTGTATATATGTGTGTGTGTTTGTATACTGTATATGTACATGTTTGCGTGTATGTGTGTGTATGCGTGTTTATATATATATTTATGTGTAAATGTGTGTGTATGTATTTGTATATATGTACATGTGTATTTATGCATATGTATGTGTATAAATGTGTGTGTGTGTGTGTGTGTGTATATACATATGTATATATGTGTGTGTATATAAGTGTTTGCATGTGCGTGTTTGGTGTTTGTTTATATTTGCGTGTGTATATATGTGTGCATATGTGAATAACTGTATCGATGTGTATGTATATATGTATAGATGTATATGTATGTATGGATATACATACATATATATATATATATATATATATATATATATATATATATATATACATATATATATATATATATATATATATATATATATATATATATATATAGGTGCCGAATGTGTAGATGTGTGTATATATTGTACATATATATGTATATATATATATATATATATATATATGTGTGTGTGTGTGTGTGTATATATATATATATATATATATGTGTGTGTGTGTATATATTTATTTATATGTATATATTTATATATATATAATTTATTTATTTATTTATTTTTTATTTTTTAAATCTGTCCTGTCCAGTCATTTAAGAATATCATAATAAATGTTCGGGTAGAAGTTTTTTGAATTAAGTAATTTTTTTTTTATTTTTTTTTTGTCTTTTTAATGATATAGAAATTTTTGTCAGAGCTTTTTATCTATTTTATAGAGGAATGCATTTAATCATAGAACTGGCACCCAATGTCATTTAAAAAAAAATAGTTTTTTGAATGGAGAATTGATTCCGAAACAAATCTTTTTCATCATTTCAAGGTCAAGGTTATTTATAAAGCAACGGTTTCAGCTGCCCCAAAGTGCTGTAGAAGGTAAGAACAATTAAAAAGATCAACAAAAAATGTATAAAATACATAAAAACATCTCACAGACTTGAAAACTAAAAAATATATATCGTAAATAATAAAAGAAAATACAACAAAAAAAATATTTAGAAAACGTTCTAAATAAAATGTTTACAAAATATAGCTCGGCTATTTTTTTTTTTTAAATTTTAAAGCCAGTCTTTCATCTGTGGTAGTTAGTTGCAGTTACCCCTTTGGTAACACTGATGCCCCCTACAGGACTGGAGTATTATGATGATAGTGTGTTGGCACAACATATCAGGAAGGCCGTGTTGCATTATGGAATGAATCTGGATAAAACCAGATACTTGTGAGTTGTTTTTACTTACGGCTGTTACAGTCCGCTTGCATTGGGGCTCATGTGGTGCTGGCCGTGCTCATTACTCGCTTCATTATTTGTACAGTCCCTAATAAAGTGTCTGGAGAGTGTATGCACATGCAGCATCCCTAAAAAGTCGATTAGGAAAACACCCGATTGGCGCCTAGATTCACTCGGTGGGATAATCTGCTCATTAATTAGCATTTTCTCGCCTGGTTTGTGTGCCTCTTCTTCCACTTCCAAGGGCTTTCTGTGTTAATTCCGACGTTAATCTCCACAGGATGTTGTTTACTGCGAAAAAACAAACTTTGACGACAAGCAGCCTCTCCATGCAGGAGTGAACAACAATTTGCCAGTAAGGATAATTCCTTCTTAATGCTTCTCCGCTTCCTCGGAAATGACATCTGTTTGCTGAGAGCAACGCAAACAATGAAGGGAAGAAAGGCTAATTGAACCGTTGATGCCTAGCGTGTTATTTTGTTCCTTGGGTTGTGATATTTGGCGAGGTCAGCATGCAAAGTGCGTCAGCGAATACATAATTTTCTTCTCTTTGAAGAGTGTTATCAAGTCCTGATGTATTAAAACGTCTCCCTGGAGTCCCCAATATTCCTGTCTGGGTTGCTGGCTTAGTTTTTTTTGCATTAGAAGAAACAAATTATACGAGCGAGAGAAAAACACTTTAATGGAAAGATTATGCACAAGACAGACAAGGTAACTTTTGTTACCAAAAAACGTCACAGGTGAGTGTTTTTAAGAGCAAATATTGTGATTCATTATTCAGACACTCTTGGAATTTAATTGTTGTCTGAGACGTGGCTATGAAAAAAACCTTTTGTGCTTTAAAATGAATTTCAATTAATTTATTCCGTGCTTGGTGCCCCCCAAACAGCATACATTTAATAACAGAGCACTTTTTAAAAAGTACAATGACCTTTTAGATGAGAAATATTGTATGAAAAAAAAATACAATGTAGTACAAACAGAAGTTTTATGAAGTAATGCAATTTTCTTGTACGCTATTTACCTTAAAGGCCTACTGGAATGAGATTTTCTTATTTAAACGGGGATAGCAGGTCCATTCTATGTGTCATACTTGATCATTTTGCGATATTGCCATATTTTTGCTGAAAGGATTTAGTAGAGAACATCCACGATAAAGTTTGCAACTTTTTGTCGCTAATAAAAAAAGCCTTGCCTGTGCCGGAAGTAGCAGACGATGTGCGCGTGACGTCACAGGTTGTAGGGCTCCTCACATTCTCACAATGTTTATAATCATGGCAGCTAGCAGCGAGAGCGATTCGGACGGAGAAAGCGACGATTTCCCCATTAATTTGAGCAAGGATGAAAGATTTGTGGATGAGGAAAGTGAGAGTGAAGGACTAGAAAAAACAAACAAACAATAAAAACTATACGGCAGAGCGATTCAGATGTTATTAGACACATTTACTAGGATAATTCTGGAAAATCCCTTATCTGCTTATTGTGTTTCTAGTGTTTTAATGAGATTATATGGTCGTACCTGTACAACCTGGGTGTGGTGACCGCCAGTGTCTCCGAGGGAAGCCAATTCTCGACGAGGCAAAGGCAGCCGTTGGGGCCAGGCTGAGATTTTTTTTTGTTCCCCTCCTCCACGGTGGAAGCATCCGACGGTCGGGGGCGGCCGGTGGGAGGAGGCTTATTGTGTTACTAGTGTTTTAGTGGGATTATATGGTCGTACCTGTACAACCTGAAAGTCGGAGGGGTGTGGCGACGTTTCTCGATGAGGCGAAGGCAGCCGATGCTTCCTCCACGGTGGAAGAATCCGACGGTGGGGGGCGGCCTGTGGGAGGAGGCAGAATAGTCCGTAGCTGCCTCTTTGACAGGTGCAGGAGGAATGACGCAAGCTCTCCGCTCATGTCTACGGTAAGAGCCGACTTATTATCACCATTTTCTCACCGAAACCTGCCGGTTGACATGAGGTAGGGAACCATGTTGGCTTGACTGCTCTGTTCCACAGTAAAGCTTCACCGTCATCTTTCGGGAATGTAAACAAGGAAACACCGGCTGTGTTTGTGTTGCTAAATCCGGCCACAATACACCGCTTCCCACCTACATCTTTCTTCTTTGACGTCTCCATTATTAATTGAACAAATTGCTAAAGATTCAGCAACACAGATGTCCATAATACTTTGGAATTATGCGATGAAAAGAAACGACTTATAACTGTGAACGGTGCTGGATCAAAATGTCCTCTACAATGCTTGACGTCACGCGCACGCGTCATCATACCGCGACGTTTTAGCATGATACTTCCGCGCGAAAATTTAAAATTGCAATTTAGTAAACTAAAAAGGCCGTATTGGCATGTGTTGCAATGTTAATATTTCATCATTGATATATAAACTATATGACTGCGTGGTCGGTAGTAGTGGGTTTCAATAGGCCTTTAAAGAGCGGGGTTTTACATTATCTCCTTCCAGACGCTTTTCTGTCAAACACACCATCAGCAGCTTCTTCATATTTTCATGAATACAAGTCTGCCTTTTGGATATTATTTCCTCGTCCTTGGCTGGTGTCATGGAATCCTTTTGCCCTTATGTGGGCCTACCAAGGATGTCATAGTGGTTTGTGTTGTGGTTTGTGCAGCCCTTTGAGACACTAGTGATTTAGGGTTATATAAGTAAACATTGATTGATTGATTGATTTCTCTTCAGTATGTCGCAGGCTAGCAGTGCTATGCTACAACTGCTTCGGCCATGTTTTGATGATCCATCTATCCATTTTTTACCGCTGGTCCCTATCCGAGTAGCGGGGGGTGCTGTATTAGGGCGGAAGGCGGGCTACACCCTGGATAAGTCACCATCTCTTCACAGGGCCAACACAGATAGACAGACAACATTCAGACTAACATTCACAAATTAGGCCCAATTTGGTGTTGCCAATCAACCTATCCCCAGGTGCATGTCTTTGGAAGTGGGGGAAAGCCGGACTACCCGGTGGGAACCCACGCATTCACGGGGGAGAACACGCACACTCCACACAGGAAGATCCCGAGCCCGGGATTGAACCCAGGACTACTCTGGACTTTTGTATTGTGAGGCACATGCACTAACCCCTGTTCCACCTTGCAAAATGATTTATTTCTTTAATTCAATGAATATCTTCCTCTCAGCACTGTCCTTCACACTCGCTGTCATTCTTCCCATGCTAGCGAGTAAGACCGAATGTTTTGGTTGGATCTTACAGGGTTCACTATGGCATTTGCTATGCCAACTAATGGCAGGGATGCTTGTAAGAACATTTTTTTACCGAAAGCATAACGAGAGACTGCTTGTATCCCAAAAAACTTGTAAGCAAGCACTGTATTTCAGCAACTCAATTCAATCAATGTTTATTTATATAGCCCCAAATCACAAATGTCTCAAAGGACTGCACAAATCATTACGACTACAACATCCTTGGAAGAACCCACAAAAGGGCAAGGAAACCTCACACCCTGTGGGCAGGGAGAATTCACATCCAGTGGGACGCCAGTTGCCAATTGCCCTTTTAGGCTATGTCTGGACCAGGGGTCACCAACGCAGTGCCCATGGGCACCAGGTAGCCCGTAAGGACCAGATGAGTCGCCCGCTGGGCTGTTCTAAAAATAGCTCAAATAGCAGCACTTACCAGTGAGCTGCGTCTATTCTTTTATTTATGTATTTATTTACTAGCAAGCTGGTCTCGCTTTGCTCGACATTTTGAATTCTAAGACGGACAAAACTCAAGTAGAATTTGAAAATCCAAGAAAATATTTTAAAGACTTGGTTTTCACTTGTTTAAATAAATTCATTTATTTTTTTACTTTGCTTCTTATAACTTTCAGAAAGACAATTTTAGAGAAAATATACAACCTTAAAAATTATTTTAGGATTTTTAAACTCATATACCTTTTTACCTTTTAAATTCCTTCCTCTTCTTTCCAGACAATTTAAATCAATGTTCAAGTAAATGTATTTTTCTTATTGTAAAGAATAAAAATTACATTTTAATTAAATTTTTCATTTTAGCTTCTGTTTTTTCGACGAACTTCGAATATGTAATGATTAAAATTCAAAAAAATTATTCTGGTAAATCTGGAAAATCTGTAGACTCAAATTTAAATCTTATTTCAAAGTCTTTTGTAGTTATTTTAACATTTTTGTTCTGGAAAATCTAGAAGAAATAATTATTTGTCTTTGTTAGAAATATAGCTTGGTCCAATTTGTTATATATTCTAACAAAGTGCAGATTGGATTTTAACCTATTTAAAACATGTCATCAAAATTTTTAGATTAATCTTAATCAGGAAAAATTACTAATGATATTCCATAAATTATTTTTTTTATTTTTTCAAAAAGATTCGAATTAGCTAGTGTTTTCCTTCATTATTTTCGGTTGAATTTTGAAATTTAAAGAGTCAAAATTAAAGATAAACTATGTTTCAAAATTTTATTTTCATTTTTTTCGTGTTTTCTCCTCTTTTAAACCGCTCAATTATGGGTTTTTTTCATCATTTATTCTCTACAAAAAACTTCTGTAAAAAGGAAAAAAAATATACGACGGAATAAAGGACGGAAATACCCATTTTTTTCTATATATAGATTTACTTATTAAAGGTAAATTGAGCAAATTGGCTATTTCTGGCAATTTATTTAAGTGTGTATCAAACTGGTATTGCTTCGCATTAATCAGTACCCAAGATGTAGCTCTTGTTTTCAAAAAGGACCCCTGGTTTAGACTAACCGCTTAAACCAGGGGTTGGCAACCCGCAGCTCCGGAGCTGCATGCGGCTCTTTGGCAACTCTGATGTGGCTCAGCAGCATAATCGCCGACCCCCCCAGACTGTTACGGGGGAATTCCGGATTTCGGTGCCTTTCCTGGACATCACTTGGTGTCAGCGTTCCCCGATTTTCTCTCTCGGACTAAAACATTGAGGGTGTGCCGTAATGGCTTTACTTTTAACGTCCTCTACGACATGTCATCGCGCCCGCCATTAACAATGTTATCTGCGTGTCAACCGGACGCATGCTTTTCGCTGCTTCTACTGTCACATGTACGAAATTGCGAGTCATACTGGGTGATACAGGTTACACTGAATGTTGTGATATAAACAACTTTAACACTCTTACTAGTATACACCACACTGTGAACCCACATCAAACAAGAATGACAAACACATTTCGGGAGAACATCCTCACAGTAACACAACATAAACACAACACAACAAATACCCAGAATCCTTTGCATCCATGGCACTACCTGATCCCGCGCCGCGAACCCCGCCCACCTCAACCGACGCGCGGGGGGTGGGGTTTGGTGCTAGCAACGTGAATAATATAGTCAGGAAGAGTCATGGATGCAAAGGATTCTGGGTTTTTGTTGTGTTGCGTTTATGTTGTGTTACTGTAAGGATGTTCTCCCAAAATGTGTTTGTCATTCTTGTTTGGTGTGGGTTCACAGTGTGGCGCATATTAGTAAGAGTGTTAAAGTTGTTTATATCACAACTTTCAGTGTATCCTGTATCATGCCTTACAATCTTTTACATGTACCTGCGGAAGCCACATACAACATGTTGCTGGACTGGCAACTAATTTGTACATGTTGTAGAAGGCGTCAAAGGCAATGGCTTCATTGCACGCCCTGATTATTGTTATCTGGGTGACCACCAGCAGATGTTCGCGAGAATGGTTGCGGCTCCCATTGTCTTCTTTATTTCGTGAAACTGGTCAAAATGGCTCTTTGAGTGGTAAAGGTTGCCGACTCCTGCCTTAAACAAATAACTATTTAGCCTAAACCCCGCTTCAGCCACACCAAACCAGCGTTTAAGGTACTTGTTTTTGGATAAATTTGTACTCGGGCAAGTGTGCCGTGTATTTCTTGGATCTCTGCCTCTTAGCTTTGTATGGGCTCATTGATCGTTTACAAACTGAGTTTGGAGAGGAAGTGACGCCAAAAAGAACGCGCCACAGCAAGCATCATAATGAAGCGGTTTTGTAACTCGTAGGTAACCACTGGAAATATAAAGGTGAGTCATCCAGTAATGCCGTGTTTCTCCCGTCTGTACAAACGCATGTGGAAATCAAACATGAATGCCTCAAGAGAAAGCGATCGCAGCTATTTCGGATACAACACTTCTCAGACATCAAGAGAACTTTCCAGGTCAGCTGTGTTTCTACTTACTGAAAAACTTTATCCATTTGTCGGAGAGACAACGAGAATGTGAGCTCCCGTGGATGTAATAAAAAAAAGGTAGCGTGCGTTTTGTATTAACTGGTCGTCAAGACTACGGAAAACGGCGAATGCATTTGGGCTGGCATATTATTGTCCGCCATGTATGTCGCGGACTCAACGTCTCAATCAATCAATGTTTATTCATATAGCCCTAAATAACAAGTGTCTCAAAGGGCTGCACAAGCCACAATGGCATTCTCGGTTCAGAGCGCACAAAAGGGCAAGGAAAAACTCACAACCCAGTGGGGTGTCGATGAAAATGACTATGAGAAACCTTGGAGAGGACCACAAATGGACGTTGAGTGGGTCTGGCATAATATTGTGCAAGTCCAGTCCATAGTGGCTCTAACACAGTTGTTGGAGGTACGGAACCTTGCCAGTTTCATATGCGCATTCACCGAACCCTTCTTTAGTAAAACAAAACAAAACAAAAAAATTAATTCAAGACAATGAACCACAACAAATTACACACCTGCAAATCAGATGGAAAATTTGAGGGAACATTGTTTGGGGGTATCTATAATACGCCGATAGGGAGAAGTTTCTATTTACACGATGAGTTGGGTGTGTTTTGACCACTGCGGCGGAGGCTCCGCCGAACCCCTGAAGCCAACTCACCGATTCCCTAGGCTTAACCCAGGTTAAGAACCACTGCTCTAACATAATAGTGAGAGTCCAGTCCATAGTGGATCTAACATAATAGTGAGAGTCCAGTCCATAGTGGCTCTAACATAATAGTGAGAGTCCAGTCCATAGTGGATCTAACATAATAGTGAGAGTCCAGTCCATAGTGGATCTAACATAATAGTGAGAGTCCAGTCCATAGTGGCTCTAACATAATAGTGAGAGTCCAGTCCATAGTGGATCCAACATAATAGTGAGAGTCCAGTCCATAGTGGATCTAACATAATAGTGAGAATCCAGTCCATAGTGGCTCTAACATAATAGTGAGAGTCCAGTCCATAGTGGATCTAACATAATAGTGAGAGTCCAGTCCATAGTGGATCTAACATAATAGTGAGAGTCCAGTCCATAGTGGATCTAACATAATAGTGAGAATCCAGTCCATAGTGGCTCTAACATAATAGTGAGAGTCCAGTCCATAGTTGATCTAACATAATAGTGAGAGTCCAGTCCATAGTGGCTCTAACATAATAGTGAGAGTCCAGTCCATAGTGGATCTAACATAATAGTGAGAGTCCAGTCCATAGTGGCTCTAACATAATAGTGAGAGTCCAGTCCATAGTGGCTCTAACATAATAGTGAGAGTCCAGTCCATAGTGGATCTAACATAATAGTGAGAATCCAGTCCATAGTGGCTCTAACATAATAGTGAGAGTCCAGTCCATAGTGGATAATAATAATAGTGAGAGTCCAGTCCATAGTGGATCTAACATAATAGTGAGAATCCAGTCCATAGTGGCTCCAACATAATAGTGAGAGTCCAGTCCATAGTGGATCTAACATAATAGTGAGAATCCAGTCCATAGTGGCTCTAACATAATAGTGAGAATCCAGTCCATAGTGGCTCTAACATAATAGTGAGAATCCAGTCCATAGTGGATCTAACATAATAGTGAGAGTCCAGTCCATATTGGGGCCAGCAGGAGACCATCCCGAGCGGAGAGATGTCCCCAACTGATACACAGGCGAGCGGTCCACCCTGGGTCCCGACTCTGGAAGGCCAGCACTTCATCCATGGCCTCCGGACCGGATGTGTAGGTCCAGAGTATATAAAGTCACCAAAAACGAATGGACAATGAAGGTGAAGGCAAAAGAGTGAGGAGTGTCCTGACCACATATCTAGAAGTACCAAATTCCTGGGGGTGCAGATAACTATATGACCTGGTCCCTACACACCGGAGCCATTGTAAAAAGAGCTCAGCAGCGCATGCACTTTTTGCATCGGATAAAAAGAGCACAGCTCCCTCCCCCCCATTCTCACCATTTTCTACAGAGGCACCATAGAGAGGCTACTGACCCACGGCATCTCTGTCTGGACTGGAGCCTGCAGTGCCACAGACTGGAATTTTCTCCAGAGAATAGTGAGGACGGCGGAAAAGGTCATCGGGACTCCTCTCCCTCCTCTACACACACACACACACACACAGGAGGAGGATTTACAGCTGTGTTGGAAACATAACACCTATGTTAAGAACAAAACATATGCAAATACAAAAGATACAGTAACTTCCTGTGTTGCTCTGTCTCATCTGCAAACTCCTCTTTGAGGATGGCAGGTCAACCTAAATTCAATCTAACGCCAAGTTTCGTTTCTCTTCAGTTAAAGTTAAAGTACCAATGATTGTCACACACACACTAGGTGTGGTAAAATTTGTCCTCTGCATTTGACCCATCGCCCTTGATCACCCCCTGGGAGGTGAGGGGAGCAGTGGGCAGCAGCGGTGGCCGCGCCCGGGAATCATTTATGGTGATTTAACCCCCAATTCCAACCCTTGATGCTGAGTGCCAAGCAGGGAGGCAATGGGTCCCGTTTTTTTATAGTCTTTGATATGACTCGGCCAGGGTTTCAACTCCCAACCTACCGATCTCAGGGCGGACATCCAACCACCAGGCCACTGAAAAGTCCAACAACAAACAAACTTCAATTTGTCTAACAAAATACGTAAGCAAACAATCATATTTGAATAAAAATTAGATAACTTATTTACAATTAATCCAACACTAATATGACTTTTTGGTCAAAATGTTGCAATTTTCCTCTGGAATGCCCTCCCGGTAACAGTTCGAGATGCCACCTCAGTAGAAGCATTTAAGTCTCACCTTAAAACTCATTTGTATACTCTAGCCTTTAAATAGACTCCCTTTTTAGACCAGTTGATCTGCCGTTTCTTTTCTTTTTCTTCTATGTCCCACTCTCCCTTGTGGAGGGGGTCCGGTCCGATCCGGTGGCCATGTACTGCTTGCCTGTGTATCGGCTGGGGACATCTCTGCGCTGCTGATCCGCCTCCGCTTGGGATGGTTTCCTGCTGGCTCCGCTGTGAACGGGACTCTCGCTGCTGTGTTGGATCCGCTTTGGACTGGACTCTCGCGACTGTGTTGGATCCATTATGGATTGAACTTTCACAGTATCATGTTAGACCCGCTCGACATCCATTGCTTTCCTCCTCTCCAAGGTTCTCATAGTCATCATTGTCACCGACGTCCCACTGGGTGTGAGTTTTCCTTGCCCTTATGTGGGCCTACCGAGGATGTCGTAGTGGTTTGTGCAGCCCTTTGAGACACTAGTGATTTAGGGCTATATAAGTAAACATTGATTGATTGATTGATTGAATTTGTTTCCAAAGTATTTTGTGCATGATACATTTTAAAATATATTTTAAGACTGATACGTATGTTGTATACAATCATTTTTGTAATATGTGATTGATTTTATAATCGTAGTAATTTGCGAAGTATAAATTTCTTATTTTTTTTATGATTTCTACAATTTTAATGACTTTTTCAGTTTGTTTTGGACTGAAAGAGACAAAGGGTCATGTCGGCCGTCATGCTCCCAGACAGACACGTGTTCAGTCAGTGCAACACAATGGTACACACACACACACACACACACACACACACACACTAGGCCAGGCTGTGTCTTAACGCTGTCAGGCAAGGATTAGCGACCTGAAAGGCAGAGGCGTGGGAACCGCTTCCTCTCGCGGTGCGTTCGCGTTGAAACGGGGTCTCCTGAGGAAAATGACATCGATGCGGCTCAAAGAGAAAAACTCTGGAAAAAAGAAAAAAAAACAAAACTCTATCTGGCACTTGGTATTACGGCACGTCTTCGATAAGCTCCCACAGACTCAAAGTGCACAGGTCACACTGTCTCAACGCCGTCTGTGTGGGCGTGTGTTTAAATCTGCTCGGATCGATCACAAAGCTCTCTGTGCCACACCTGCGTGGGCTGAGAGTCTCACCTGGTAACAACATTAGGTGTATCCGCAGGCTAATGAGGTCCAATGCAAGAGCTGTTTCAAAAAATTTGGCCTTTACAAGCTCTTTCCGACAGCTAATGATCCCGCTTCTGACACCATTTTTCACAGAACGGTTTTAATTATTTTTTGACACTGACATGTGATACTGTCACCTTATGGCATTTTTTTGTTAAGGTATTTCAGTCCCTCCAGGATCTCGTCGACTTTTCTGGAGTTTTTCAAAAAAAGATTTTGCCCTGAGATCAGTATTTTGTGAGTTCAAACCCCGGCCGAGTTATACCATGACTCAATTCATTACCATGAATTGATTAACCCCAACTTGAAGGCCTACTGAAACCCACTACTACCGACCACACAGTCTGATGGTTTATATATCAATGATGAAATATTAACATTGCAACACATGCCAATAAGGCCGGTTTAGTTTACTGAATTGCAATTTTAAATTTCGCGCGGAAATATCCTGCTAAAACGTCGCGGTATGACGCGTGCGCTTGGAGTCACGCATTTTAGAGGACATTTTGGTCCAGCACCGTTCACAGCTATAAGTCGTCTCTTTTCATCGCATAATTTCACACTATTCTGGACGTCTGTGTTGCTGAATCTTTTGCAATTTGTTCAATTAATAATGGAGACGTCAAAGAAGAAAGATGTAGGTGGGAAGCGGTGTGTTGCGGCCGCCTTTAGCAACACGAACACAACCGGTGTTTCCTTGTTTACATTCCCGAAAGATGACGATGAAGCTTTACTATGGAACAGAGCAGTCAAGCGAACATGGTTCCCTACCACATCTCAACCGGCATGTTTCGGTTAGCAACACAAACACAGCCGGTGTTTCCTTGTTTACATTCCCGAAAGATGACGGTGAAGCTTTAGTATGGAACAGAGCAGTCAAGCGAACATGGTTCCCTGCCACATGTCAACCGGCAGGTTTCGGTGAAAAAATGGTAGTAATAAGTCGGCTCTTACCGTAGACACGAGCGGAGAGCTTGCATCGTTCCTCCTGCACATGTGTTTAAAAATCCTATAGTCATTTTTAAGGTTGTATTTTTTCTCTAAAAGTGTCTTTCTGAAAGTTATAAGAAGCAAAGTTAAAAAAAAAAAGAATTCATTTAAACAAGTGAAGACCAAGTCTTTAACAGATTTTCTTGGATTTTCAAATTCTATTTGAGTTTTGTTTCTCTTAGAATTAAAAATGTCCAGCAAAGCAAGACCAGCTTGCTAGTAAATAAATACAATTTAAAAAATAGAGGCAGCTCACTGGTAAGTGCTGCTATTTCAGCTATTTTTAGAACAGGCCAGCGGGTGACTCATCTGGTCCTTACGGGCGACCTGGTGCCTGCGGGCACCAAGTTGGTGACCCCTGGTCTAAGTCAAAGTACCAACTGTAAACAGCATGCATTGGGGTTGGGAAAGTTAGGAGACTGCTGCAGAAACCAGATTGTAGCGCGACACCGAGAACTATAGGGGAACCGTACACTGGCAGAGAGAAGACAGATCTATCTAGAACAGGGGTGCCCATTACGTCGATCGCGAGCTACCAGTCGACCGCGGGGGGTGTGTCAGTCGATCTCCAGCCAGGCTTTTAAAAAAAATAGACCTAAAAATTAGTGATCATCAATCTTCACCAAGACGTCACTTAAATGACATTCACGGTACCCGAGGGTCTTGTGAGATGACGCTGGCTGCTGCAAGATCATTATTATTAAAAATGACCGAGAGGAAGGCGAGAAACACTTTTTATTTCAACAGACTCTCGCGCCGTACCTTCCGTCAAAACTCTAAAGGCCGACTGCACATTTCCTATCTTCACAATAAAAGCCCTGCTTCATGCTGCCTGCGCTAACTAAATACAGAGTCTCGGAAAACTGGTGTGCACAAGCGATCCCTCAGAAAGCTGGCGTGCACATCACTTGTGCACGCCAGCTTTCCGAGACTCTTATTTTGTTGGCGCAGGCAGAATGAAGCAGGGCTTTTATTGTGAAGATAGGAAATGTGCAGTCGGCCTTTAGAGTTTTGACGGAAGGGACGGCGCGAAAGTCTGTTGAAATAAAAAGTGTTTCTCGCCTTCTTCTCTGTCATTTTTTCATAATAATGAACTGGCAGCAGCCAGCGTCATCTCACAAGACCCTCGGGTGCCGTGAATGTCATTCAAGCAAGCTACGGAATTTGCCGCCAATGTTTTTCTTGTAAAGTGTATGGAAGCTGGATGAATTAGATGCCAAAAACCAACCACTTTCATGTGGTATTGTACAGAAAGGACAACTTTTTTTCTCCTCCATTTAAAAATGTGGGCGTTATCATCATTACTGTCTGATTCCAATCAATGCAAGTCATCAGAATCAGGTAATACATCAACTTATATTCTTGTCTTTGTGAAAGAAAGACATCTATATGTGTTACACATGCTTGTATTATCATTAAACACATTTAACTTATTTACAAAAATGTCTCTTTCATAAATAAATGAATATAAATTATATATATAAATTAGGTAGATCCCCTCGAGTTGGTCAATTGAAAAGTACCTCGCCTGCAGAAAAAGTGTGGGCACCCCTGATCTAGAACATGGGTGTCAAACTCTGCCCGCGGGCCAAATTTGGCCCGCCATGTAATTTCATTTGGCCCTTGAGGCAATATCAAATTAACATTAAAGCTGGCCCGCCGGTATTATACAGTGGCTCTGCCGCTGTAACACCGCATTCACCGCTAATATTCATACTTGCCAACCCTCCCGATTTTCCCGGGAGACTTCCGAAGTTCAGTACCCCTCCCGATAATCTCCCCGGGCAACCATTCTCCCAAATATCTCCCGATTTCCACCCGGACAACAATATTGGGGGCAGTGCCTTAAAGGCACTTCCTTTAACGTTCTGTAAAACCTGTCGTCACGTCCGCTTATCCTCCATACAAACGGCTTCATAATGTAAGCGTCTTATACACACTCGTAAGTGAATGCCATGCATACTTGGTCAACAGCCATACAGGTGACACTTGAGGGTGGCCGTATGAACTACTTTAACACTGTTCCAAATATGTGCCACATTGTGAACCCACACCGTTTGGTGTGGGTTCACACCGTTTGGTGTAAACCAAACGGGGAGGGCAGTATATAACTCGGTTGGTAGAGCAGCCGTGCCAGCAACTTGAGGGTTGCAGGTTCGATCCCTGCTTCCGCCATCCTAGTCACTGCCGTTGTGTCCTTGGGCAAGACACTTTACCCACCTGCTCCCAGTGCCACCCACACTGGTTTAAATGTAAAAATTAGATATTGGCTTTCACTATGTAAAGCGCTTTGAGTCACTAGAGAAAAAGCGCTATATAAATATAATTCACTTCACTTCACAAACAATCACATTTCGGGAGAACATCCGTACCGTAACACAACAGAACAAATACCCAGCACCCCTTGCAGCACTAACTCTTCCGGGACACTACAATACACGCTACCACCTAAAACAGGGGTGCCCACACTTTTTCTGCAGGCGAGCTACTTTTCAATTGACCAACTCGAGGGGATCTACCTCATTTATATATATCATTTATATTTATTTATTTATGAAAGAGACATTTTTGTAAACAAGTTAAATGTGTTTAATAATAATACAAGCATGTGTAACACATATAGATGTCTTTCTTTCACGAAGACAAGAATATAAGTTGGTGTATTACCTGATTCTGATGACTTGCATTGATTGGAATCAGACAGTAATGATGATAACGCCCACATTTTCAAATGGAGGAGAAAAAAAGTTGTCCTTTCTGTACAATACCACATGAAAGTGCTTGGTTTTTGGCATCTAATTCATCCAGCTTCCATACACTTTACAAGAAAAACATTGGCGCCAAATTCCGTAGCTTGCTTGATTGACATTCACGGCACCCGAGGGTCTTGTGAGATGACGCTGGCTGCTGCCAGTTCATTATTATGAAAAAATGACAGAGAGGAAGGCGAGAAACACTTTTTATTTCAACAGACTTTCGCGCCGTCCCTTCCGTCAAAACTCTAAAGGCCGACTGCACATTTCCTATCTTCACAATAAAAGCCCTGCTTTATGCTGCCTGCGCCAACAAAATAAGAGTCTCGGAAAGCTGGCGTGCACAAGTGATGTGCACGCCAGCTTTCTGAGGGATCGCTTGTGCACGCCAGTTTTCCGAGACTCTGTATTTAGTTAGCGCAGGCAGCATGAAGCAGGGCTTTTATTGTGAAGATAGGAAATGTGCAGTCGGCCTTTAGAGTTTTGACGGAAGGTACGGCGCGAGAGTCTGTTGAAATAAAAAGTGTTTCTCGCCTTCCTCTCGGTCATATTTTAATAATAATGATCTTGCAGCAGCCAGCGTCATCTCACAAGACCCTCCGGTACCGTGAATGTCATTTAAGTGACGTCTTGGTGAAGATTGATGACCACTAATTTTTAGGTCTATTTTTTTTTAAAGCCTGGCTGGAGATCGACTGACACACCCCCCGCGGTCGACTGGTAGCTCGCGATCGAGGTAATGGGCACCCCTGACCTAAAAGGTTAATTTGTTCAACCTTGGCCCGCGTCTTTGTTCAGTTTTAAATTTTGGCCCACACTGTATTTGAGTTTGACATCCCTGATCTAGAAGCAGCATGTTGTCCAGCAATGGACCGATAACGGCTGATGATGTTGATAATGAGGACGATGAACTGAAGCTGCTCTGGTTTTGTTGACTTTTGAGGCATCATTTTCAAGCTAAACTGAATCATACAGTATTGTATATCCTGGCGCTAACTTGGATCTGGAAATGATCTCCATGGTTTCCCATCTACAAGAAAGGAGATTTTTTTTCCTTTTTGGAAAATCTCATTTTCCATCGGTTTGTGAGTAGGAATGATCCAATTTGAACTTCCTGGTGTCGGGGTGATCCAATTTGTCTCTTCTGGTTTGTTCTTCCACTTGTTCATTCCAGCCCGGCGCCGGCATCACGTCACCAACAAATAGCCCAACTTAATGCAGAGAAATCCCGAGGCCAAAGCCGAGGAGAAACTTTACTCTTGTTGGACTTCTCATCCATCACGGCCGCATCCGACTGATATCCTCCAATCCAATCTTTGCCTCCTTTCCCACCTGCTTCTTTCTTTCTGTCTCTGGAGGATGTGGTGCCCTACTTTGGGATCCTATCAAGGCTCTTTCTTTTTCTTTTTTTTTTAAACCATCTGCTGTGAATACACACTACATCCACGTGGACTTTTAACTCCTCAATTATTTTCGGCGTATTTCTCTGAGTCCCTCTGTCACATGCGCTTGCCAAATGTATCGCCAATATGGCACACAGGGAGTTGGGATTCATCTTCTTCCCACGCGGTGTCAGCAGTCCATTCTTCAAACACCTCCTTTTTTTTTGAGAAAAGGAAGTATGACATCTTGTTAATTTGACTTTTGTCCTTACTTTCACTTAACGCTTGCAGATGTGGCCAATTTTGGCTGAACGCGTGTTTACTTAGTTTTTTCATTATATGACTCCTTTGACCTTAAAGGCCTACTGAAATGAGATTTTCTTATTTAAACGGGGATAGCAGGTCCATTCTATGTGTCATACTTGATAATTTCGCGATATTGCCATATTTTTGCTGAGAGGATTTAGTAGAGAACATCGACGATAAAGTTCGCAACTTTTGGTCGCTAATAAAAAAGCCTTGCCTTTATCGGAAGTAGCAGACGATATGCGTGTGACATCCCGGGTTGTGGAGCTCCTCACATCTGAACATTGTTTACCATCATGGCCACCAGCAGCGAGAGCGATTCGGACCGAGAAAGCGACAATTTCCCCATTAATTTGAGCGAGGATAAAAGATTCATGGATGAAGAAAGTGAGAGTGAAAGACTAGGAAAAAAAGACTACAGGGCAGTGGGAGCAATTCAGATGTTATTAGACACATTTATTTGGATACTTCTGGAAAATCCCTTATCTGCTTGTTCTGTTACTAGTGTTTTAGTGAGATTATTTTGTTAAAATACAGCCAATAATGACATTTATTGTGGTTCCTTTTATTTAAAAAAAGTACCGAAAAGTAGCAAAATACTTTAGGTATCTGCACCAAAATATTGGTATTAGGACAACACTAATACACACACCCCAAGCACCCACTGGCAGAAATGTAGATCGGCGCCTATGGTTCAGATATTCTAGAACTCGTTCCCACTGAAGGTCGGATCCGATTTTTTTTGTCTGGATTGGATATTTTCATGTCAATGTGAAAGCGACAATGTCCCCATTAATTTGAGCGAGGATAAAAGATTCATGGATGAAGAAAGTGAGAGTGAAAGACTCGGAAAAAAAGACTACAGGGCAGTGGGAGCAATTCAGATGTTATTAGACACATTTATTTGGATACTTCTGGAAAATCCCTTATTTGCTTGTTGTGTCACTAGTGTTTTATCGAGATTATTTTGTTAAAATACAGCCAATAATGACATTTATTGTGGTTCCTTTTATTTTTAAAAAAGTACCGAAAAGTAGCAAAATACTTTAGGTATCTGTACCAAAATATTGGTATCAGGACAACACTAATACACACACCCCAAGCACCCACTGGCAGAAATGTAGATCGGCGCCTATGGTTCAGATATTCTAGAACTCGTTCCCACTGAAGGTCAGATCCGATTTTTTTTGTCTGGATTGGATATTTTCATGTCAATGTGAAAGCGACAATTTCCCCATTAATTTGAGCGAGGATAAAATATTCATGGATGAAGAAAGTGAGAGTGAAAGACTAGGAAAAAAAGACTACAGGGCAGTGGGAGCAATTCAGATGTTATTAGACACATTTATTTGGATACTTCTGGAAAATCCCTTATCTGCTTGTTGTGTTACTAGTGTTTTAGTGAGATTATTTTTTTTTAAATACAGCCAATAATGACATTTATTGTGGTTCCTTTTATTTAAAAAAAAGTACCGAAAAGTAGCAAAATACTTTAGGTATCTGTACCAAAATATTGGTATCAGGACAACACTAATACACACACCCCAAGCACCCACTGGCAGAAATGTAGATCGGCGCCTATGGTTCAGATATTCTAGAACTCATTCCGACTGCAGGTCAGTCCTGATTTTTATGTCTGTATCGGATATGTTCATGTCGATTTCAAAAGTGCAATTCCTAATTTTTCAAAAACCCGACCAAGGCCTCTTTCGTATGTGGAAATAAATCAGATATATATGCGATGCGTCCTCAATATGAACGCTCCCGCGCTCATTTTTACGACCAGAACGTCATCACCAAGCGATAAGCATCATATTTCTTCACCGGTTACAAAATGAAAAACGGAGCGCAAAACAATTGTTTTAGGAACTCACACACCCGCTTCAAGAAGACGTCTAAGCAAAATAATCCCATAAAAAAGCCCGAATCAAATCAAAGTTTATGTATTTATATAGCCCTTAATCACAAGTGTCTCAAAGGGCTGCACAAGCCACAACGACATCAAATCCCACATCAGGGCAAGAAAAAAACTCAACCCAAAGAGATGCAATGAGAAACTTTGGTAGAGACCGCACATGTGGGCGCTTGCTGAAAGGATTTAGTAGAGAACATCGACGATAAAGTTTGCATCTTTTGGTCGCTAGTAAAAAAGCCTTGCCTTTACCGGAAGTAGCAGACAATGTGCGCGTGACGTCATTGGTTGTAAGGCTCCTCACATTGTTTATAATCACAGCCACCAGCAGCAAGAGCCATTCGGACCAAGAAAGCGACAATTTTCCCATTAATTTGAGCGAGGATGAAAGATTTGTGGATGAGGATATTTAGAGTGAAGGACTAGAAAAAAAGAAAAAAAAGTTAAAAAAAGGCGATTGCAGTGAGAGCGATTCAGATGTTTTTAGACACATTTACCAGGATAATTCTGGGAAATCCCTTATCTGCCTATTGTGTTGCTAGTGTTTTAGTGAGTTAAATACTCCCTGATAGTCGGAGGGGTGTGGCCACGGGTGTGTTGATGGGTGTGTTGAGGGAAGTCACGAAGCTGCAGCAGGACAGAAGCTCCGCTGATCTCCGGTAGGAGGCGACTTATTACCACAATTTTCTCATCGAAAACTGCCGGTTGTCACGTAGTCGGGATCCATGTTCGCTTGACCGCTCTGATCCATAGTAAAGCTTCACCTCTGGGAATTTTAAACAAGGGAACACCGTGTGTTTGTGTGGCTAAAGGAAAAAGCTTCCCACCTCCATCTTTTTACTTTGACTTCTGCATTATTAATTGAACAATTTGCAAAAGATTCGGAAACACAGATTTCCAAAATACTGTGTAATTGCGCGATGAAAAGAGACGACTTTTAGCCGCAAGTGGTGCTGGGCTAATATGTCCCCTCCAACCAATAACGTCACAAACACGCGTCATCATCCCGCGACGTTTTCAACAGGAAACTCCGCGGGAAATTTAAAATTGCAATTTAGTAAACTAAAAAGGCCGTATTGGCATGTGTTGCAATGTTAATATTTCATCATTGATATATAAACTATCAGACTGCGTGGTCGGTAGTAGTGGGTTTCAGTAGGCCTTTAATATTGGATACAGTACATCAGGGGTGCCCACACTTTTTCTGCAGGCGAGCTACTTTTCAATTGACCAACTCGAGGGGATCTACCTCATTTATGTACATCATTTATATTTATTTATTTATGAAAGAGACATTTTTGTAAACAACTTAAATGTGTTTAATGATAATACAAGCATGTGTAACACATATAGATGTCTTTCTTTCACGAAAACAAGAATATAAGTTGGTGTATTACCTGATTCTGATGACTTGCATTGATTGGAATCAGACAGTAATGATGATAACGCCCACATTTTTAAATGGAGGAGAAAAAAAGTTGTCCTTTCTGTACAATACCACATGAAAGTGGTTGGTTTTTGGCATCTAATTCATCCAGCTTCCATACACTTTACAAGAAAAACATTGGCGGCAAATTCCGTAGCTTGCTTGATTGACATTCACGGCACCCGAGGGTCTTGTGAGATGACGCTGGCTGCTGCCAGTTCATTATTATGAAAAAATGACAGAGAGGAAGGCGAGAAACACTTTTTATTTCAACAGACTTTCGCGCCGTCCCTTCCGTCAAACCTCTAAAGGCCGACTGCACATTTCCTATCTTCACAATAAAAGCCCTGCTTCATGCTGCCTGCGCCAACAAAATAAGTGTCTCGGAAAGCTGGCGTGCACATCACTTGTGCACGCCAGCTTTCTGAGGGATCGCTTGTGCACGCCAGTTTTCCGAGACTCTGTATTTAGTTAGCGCAGCCAGCATGAAGCAGGGCTTTTATTGTGAAGATAGGAAATGTGCAGTCGGCCTTTAGAGTTTTGACGGAAGGTACGGCGCGAGAGTCTGTTGAAATAAAAAGTGTTTCTCGCCTTCCTCTCGGTCATTTTTAATAATAATGATCTTGCAGCAGCCAGCGTCATCTCACAAGACCCTCCGGTACCGTGAATGTCATTTAAGTGACATCTTGGTGAAGATTGATGATCACTAATTTTTAGGTCTATTTTTTTTAAAAGCCTGGCTGGAGATCGACTGACACACCCCCCGCGGTCGACTGGTAGCTCGCGATCGACGTAATGTGCACCCCTGCAGTATATAATCCTCCAAATCGGCAGAAACATTCATTTAATTCAATTTCATTCGAAGAAATTAAACAATATTTTTGCATCTGACAAAAAACACCCACAAACGCTGGCTTACTCTAATAAAAATACCTTGTTTGTTATAAATACAGTTAAAAAAAAAAAAAGAAATGAAAAAAATGCTGGCTTCCGCTGGAGAGACCTGTATCTGCTGGCTTGAGCGCCCCCACTTCTCCCAGTATGGCGAGTCAGAGTACTGCTGAAGCATTGAACTGCAAGTTGACAATATATCGCTCCCTACCTTGAGGCAGAGGTACTTGCTGCCTCAAGACCTGCCTTTTCAACGTGGCAAGAAGTATGCGTGCCCTTAAACGCACGGCAAATACACACTGTGTGTAGCCGTGGAGGCACCGCCTCTGTCTGCCTCACTTCTCATCTGCTGCATTGTTTTAATCAGGAAACATGGAATTTCCACGATTTGGACCATGAAAATGATCAAAATATACAGGAACCACACAAAAATCACATAGAAAGCATAAACAAAAAAAGAAATATTAAAACTATTGTATTTATTACTTTACTTTTATTGACAGCACATTACTGATTGAGACGTTTATTAGTAGATTGCACAGTACAGTACATATTCTGGACAATTGACCACTAAATGGTAACACCCCAATAAGTTTTTCGACTTGTTTAAAGGCCTACTGAAACCCGCTACTACCCACCACACAGTCTGATAGTTTATATATCAATGATGAAATATTAACATTGCAACACATGCCAATACGGCCTTTTTAGTTTACTAAATTGCAATTTTAAATTTCCCGCAAAGTGTCCTGTTGAAAACGCCGCGGAATGCTGACGTGTACGCGTGACGTCACGGACCGTTAGGAAATATTAGCGCTGCGCACACACACAGCTAAAAGTCGTCTGCTTTAACCGCATAATTACACAGAATTCTGGACATCTGTGTTGCTGAATCCTTTGCAATTTGTTCAATTAATAATGGAGAAGTCAAAGTAGAAAGATGGAGTTGGGAAGCTTTAGCCTTCAGCCACACAAACACACGGTGATTCCTTGTTTAAAATTCCCGGAGGTGAAACTTTACCATGGATCAGAGCGGTCAAGCGAACATGGATCCCGACTACATGTCAACCGGCAGTTTTCGGTGAGAAAATTGTGGTAAAAAGTCGTCACTTAACGGAGATCAGCTGAGCTTGTGCCATCCGTACAGCTGCCGTCGACTTCCATCAGACACTGGTGTCAATACACCCGTGGATACACCATTCCGACTATTAGATAATATTAAACTCACTAAAACACAATAGAATGGGCGTGGGGCGGGTGGTACTAGGATGACAGGGGAAGCAAAACACTACCCGTGCAATACGTTTTCATAACATGGTCAGTACTCCCTACTTTGTCTTGTTATAGTCTTATTTTACTATTATATTTTTATTCCCATTGTTGCTTTTTATTCTTTATTCTTATTGTAATATTTCTCTATTTTGTTTCCATTTAAACCCCCATTATTTACTTTTTACTTTTATTTAAAGTGATCTCAACTCTGTACACTGCTGCTGGAATTTAAATTTTCCTGAAGGAACTCTCCTGAAGGAATCAATAAAGTACTATCTATCTATCTATCTATCTATCTATCTATCTATCTATCTATCTATCTATCTATATATCTATCTATCTATCTATCTAGAAATATAAGGGATTTCCCAGAATTATCCTAGTAAATGTGTCTAAAAATATCTGAATCGCTCCCAATGCAATCGCCTTTTTTTTTTAACTTTTTTTTTTCTAGTCCTTCACTCTAAATTTCCTCATCCACGAATCTTTCATCCTCGCTCAAATTATTGGGGAATTTGTCGTTTTCTCGGTCTGAATAGCTCTTTTTGTTGGAGGCTCCCATTAAAAACATTGTGAGGATGTGAGGAGCCATCAATGGGTGACGTCATCGTCTGCGACTTCCGGTAAAAGCAGGGCTTTTCTGTTAGCGACCAAAAGTTACAAACTTTATTGTCGATGTTCTCTACTAAATCCTTTCAGCAAAAATATGGCAATATCGCGAAATTATCAAGTATGACACAGAGAATGGATCTGCTATCCCCGTTTGAATAAGAAAATCTCATTTCAGTAGGCCTTTAAGACAGGGTCCACCTTCCACTGAGAACGTTCAAAAGTTTAAAAATGAAGGCCATCTCTGTGATTCATTGTTTTGTCTCAGTAGCGAGTCCATCACAATCCCTCATTTGGAACAGGAAGGGGGGTGAAATAAACAAAGTCCGAACAAAGGAACACGTGACGGATAATAGTCACGAGGACCCATTCCGCCTCGAAACGCAACATGAAGGAGCGAAAAGTGGGCCAGGGATGCGTCAGGACAAATGACGCCACTCTTAAGAAGAAGCCTTTCGCTGCTAACAGGAGGCATTTGTCTACGTGGAGACAAAACTGAAGACCATGCAGGAACGCGGCGGAGTGGAGGGGCTTATTTTAAGTGCGACCTATCGATCACGCCGGGGGCGGAGCTTAAATGGTCGGCTTAGACGGCACAGGGGGGTTTTTCGCTGATGGCACATGGCGAGTCGCTGGGGGGAAGGTGACAGCATCCATGACTTGCAATTACAGTGATAGCCAGCTGAGAGGAGCCCGGGGGGGATGAAGGTCGTCCAGAGTAGAAAGTGAGAGGGTGAGGATGGAGCGTCCTCCAGTACGCTGCTTTGGGTAGCACGTCCAACTTTGCCTCCTTACTGGTTTTCCTGCTGCGTGATATTTAAAGGCCTACTGAAATGAGATTTTTCTTATTTAAACGGGGATAGCAGGTCCATTTTATGTGTCATATTTGATCATTTCGCGATATTGCCATATTTTTGTTGAGAGGTATTAGTAGAGAAAACCCACGATAAAGTTCGAAACTTTTGGTCGCTAATGAAAAAGCCTTGCCTGTACCGGAAGTAGCAGATGATATGCGCGTGACGTCCCGGGTTGTGGAGCTCCTCACATCTGAACATTGTTTACAATCATGGCCACCAGCAGCAAGAGCGATTCGGACCGAGAAAGCGACGATTTCACCATTAATCTGAGCGAGGATGAAAGATTTGTGGATGAAGAAAGTGAGAGTGAAGGACTAGAAAAAAAAAAGAATAAAAAAAAAACTAGAGGGCAGTGGGAGCGTTTCAGATCAATCAATCAATCAATCAATGTTTATTTATATAGCCCCAAATCACAAATGTCTCAAAGGACTGCACAAATCATTACGACTACAACATCCTCGGAAGAACCCACAAAAGGGCAAGGAAAACTCACACCCAGTGGGCAGGGAGAATTCACATCCAGTGGGACGCCAGTGACAATGCTGACTATGATAAACCTTGGAGAGGACCTCAGATGTGGGCAACCCCCCCCCCCCCCCCCCCCCCCCCCCCCTCTAGGGGACCGAAAGCAATGGATGTCGAGCGGGTCTAACATGATACTGTGAAAGTTCAATCCAAAGTGGCTCCAACACAGCCGCGAGATTTCAGTTCAAAGCGGATCCAAGACAGCAGCGAGAGTCCCGTCCACAGGAAACCATCTCAAGCGGAGGCGGATCAGCAGCGTAGAGATGTCCCCAACCGATACAGGCGAGCGGTTCATCCTGGGTCCCGACGAGTGGTCCATTCTGGGTCTCGACTCTGGACAGCCAGTACTTCATCCGTGGTCATCGGACCGGAGACATAGGAGAAAGAAAAGAAGCGACAGATCAACTGGTCTAAAAAGGAGGTCTATTTAAAGGCTAGAGTATACAGATAAGTTTTAAGGTGAGACTTAAATGCTTCTACTGAGGTAGCATCTCGAACTGTTACCGGGAGGGCATTCCAGAGTACTGGAGCTCGAACGGAAAACGCTCTATAGCCCGCAGACTATAGAGCTAGTAAATTATTAGACACATTTACTAGGATACTTCTGGAAAATCCCTTATCGGCTTGTTGTGTTACTAGTGTTTTAGTGAGATTATTTTGTTAAAATACAGCCAATTATGACATTTATTGTGGTTCCTTTTATTTAAAAAAAGTACCGAAAGGTAGCAAAATACTTTTGGTATCGCTACCAAAATATTGGTATCGGGACAACACTAATACACACACCCCAAGCACCCACTGGCAGAAATGTAGATTGGCGCCTATGGTTCAGATATTCTAGAACTCGTTCTGACTGCAGGTCAGTCCTGATTTTTATGTCTGTATCGGATATGTTCATGTCGATTTCAAAAGTGCAATTCCTAATTTTTCAAAAACCCGACCAAGGCCTCTTTCGTATGTGGAAATAAATCAGATATGTATGCGATGCGTCCTCAATATGAACGCTCCCGCGCTCACCGGTTACAAAATGAAAAATGGAGCAGAAAACAATTGTTTTAGGAACTCACACACTCGCTTCAAGAAGACATCTAAACGAAATAATCCCATAAAACAGCCTGAGTCAAATCAAAGTTTAAGTATTTATATAGGCCTTAATCACAAGTGTCTCAAAGGGCTGCACAAGCCACAACGACATCAGATCCCACATCAGGGCAAGAAAAAAACTCAACCCAATGAGATGCAATGAGAAACTTTGGTGGAGACCGCACATGTGGGCACTGGAGAGGGGGGCAAAGCCGAAAAGAGACGGCAGATCAACTGGTCTAAAAAGGGGGTGTATTTAAAGGCGAGCGTATACAAATACGTTTTAAGAAGGGACTTAAATGCTTCCACTGAGGTAATATCTTTAACTGTACTGGAGCCCAAGTAGAAAACGCTCTATAGCCCGCAGCCCTTTTTTGGGCTCTGGGAATCACTAATAAGCCGGAGTTCTTAGAAAGCAGATTTCTTGCATATGGTACAATACAATCAGCAAGATAGACTGTTTCGTATTTTATACGTAAGTAGTAAAACCTTAAAGTCGCATCTTAAGTGCACAGGTATATACAGTAAAGGTATACTCTATACCAGGGGTCACCAACGTCGCCCGCTGGCCTGTTCTAAAAATAGCTCAAATAGCAGCACTTACCAGTGAGCTGCCTCTATTTTTTAAATTGTATTTATTTACCAGCAAGCTGGTCTCACTTTGCTCAACATTTTTAATTCTAACAGAGACAAAACTCAAATAGAATTTGAAAATCCCAGAAAATATTTTAAAGGCTTGGTCTTCTCTTGTTTAAATAAATGCATTTATTTTTTTACTTTGCTTCTTATAACTTTCAGAAAGACAATTTTAGAGAAAAAATACAACCTTAAAAAATGATTTTAGGATTTTTAAACACATATACCTTTTTACCTTTTAAATTCCTTCCTCTTCTTTCCTGACAATTTAAATCAATGTTCAAGTCAATTAATTTTTTTTATTGTAAAGAATAATAAATACATTTTCATTTAATTCTTAATTTTAGCTGTGAAATGTTTCCTCAAACTTATTATGATTAAAATTCCCAAAAATTATTCTGGCAAATCTTTAGAATAAATTTAAATCTAGAAGAAATAATGATTTGTCTTTGTTAGAAATAAAGGTTGGTCCAATGTGTTATATACTCTAACAAAATGCAGATTGGATTTTAACCTATTTAAAACATGTCATCAAAATTCTAAAATTAATATTAATCAGGAATAACTACTAATGATGTTCCATAAATTATTTTTTTAATTTTTTCAAAAAAATTCGAATTAGCTAGTTTTTCTCTTCTTTTTTTCTGTTTAATTTTGAATTTTAAAGAGTCGAAATTGAAGATAAACTGTTTCAAAAAAAATTTTTCCCGTTTTCTCCTCTTTTAAACCGTTCAATTAAGTGTTTTTTTCATACACTATTCTTTACAAAAAAACCTTCCGTAAAAGGAAAAAAAAATGTACGACGGAATGACAGACAGAATACCCATTTTTTTCATATATATATATATATACATATATATATAGAGAGAGAGAGAGAGAGAGAGAGAGAGAGAGAGAGAGAGAGAGAGAGAGAGAGAGAGAGAGAGAGAGAGAGAGAGAGAGAGAGAGAGAGAGAGAGAGAGATTTATTAAAGGGAAATTGAGAAAATTGGCTATTTCTGGCAATTTATTTAAGTGTGTATCAAACTGGTAGCTCTTCGCATTAATCAGTACCCAAGAAGTAGCTCTTGGTTTCATAAAGGTTGGTGACTCCTGGTCTATGCGACGACAGAAAATGTATTGTCTTGTTAAGCACTTAAATTCACTTTCTTGTTCATTATTATATTTGTGGAAGGGCTTGACGAGGGCAGAAACTTCTTGACAACAATTGTATTCTGTGTGTTATCAGGTATGTTTTTATTTTACTCTTGTATGTAACTCCGCCCCTTTTGTCTACAATAACGGGAGAGGGGCTCGACGATGGCAGAAAGTTTTAGACAACAGTTGTATTCTGCCTATTATCAGTAAAGTGCAGCTGAGAACCCCATGGTGTCGGTCTTGTTCCATAAAATCCACACAACGCAGAGGAAAAGACCACCGGTTACATTTATCAATAAATAAAAAATACAGATAGTTCATACCGTTGCGTACTGGTTCAAATGTGTACCGTACCCATCCCTAACTTTCAGTCCTTTTCCCCCCAACAACAAATCAACTAAAACCTTTCCTGTGAACTAAAATGGGATTTACCCTTGCTCCCTAATTTAAATGCTAATTTGGCTTCAAGCTGAGGGCTTAATACACCTGTTTACTGATGATGAAGGTAGCGGTAAAGTTCATCTGCTGAAACGTCGGATCAGCAAATATTTAGTGTCGGATTTCTGCTTTACATGCTATGTTTACTCCAAATACACATGGATCATCAGCAACACTTCCAAAGTTGTGGGGAGTAATACAAACCCCATTTCCATATGAGTTGGGAAATTGTGTTAGATGTAGATATAAATGGAATACGTTTTGCAAATCCTTTTTCAACCCATATTCAGTTGAATATGCTACAAAGACAACATATTTGATGTTCAAACTCAAATAATAATTAACTTAGAATTTAGTGGCTGCAACACGTGCCAAAGTAGTTGGGAAAGGGCATGTTCACCACTGTGTTACATCACCTTTTCTTTCAACAACACTATGTAGAGCTCCAGTCGGTCAACAGTCCAATGTCTCGGCAATCATGTTTTACGCTTCATAATGCGCCACAAATTTTTGATGGCAGACAAGTCTGGACTGCAAGCGAGCCAGGAAAGTACCCGCACTCTTTTTATGAAACCATGCTGTTGTAACACGTGGGTTGGCATTGTCTTGCTGAAATAAGCAGGGGCGTCCATGATAACGTTGCTTGGATGACAACATATCTTGCTCCAAAACCTGTATGGACCATTCAGCATTAATGGTGCCTTCACACATGTGTAAGTTACCCATGCCTTGGGCACTAATACACATTCCATATGAGTTGGGAAATTGTGTTAGATGTACACATAAACAGAATACAATGATTTGCAAATCCTTTTCAACTCATATTTAGTTGAATGCACTACAAAGACAATATATTTGATGTTCAAACTCATAAACTTTATATATTTTTTTGCAAATAATAATTAACTTAGAATTTCATGGCTACAACACGTGCCAAAGTAGTTGGGAAAGGGCATGTTCAGCACTGTATTACATCACCTTTTCTTTTAACAACACTCAATAAACGTTTGGGAACTGAGGAAACTAATTGTTGAAGCTTTGAAAGTGGAATTCGTTCACATTCTTGTTTTATGTAGAGCTTCAGTTGTTCAACAGTCCAATGTCTCGGCAATCGTATTTTACGCTTCATAATGCGCCACACATTTTTGATGGGAGGCAAGTCTGGACTGCAGGCGGGCCAGGAAAATTCCCGCACTCTTTTTACGAAGCCATGCTGTTGTAAAAGGTGCTGAATGTGGCTTGGCATTGTCTTGCTGAAATAAGCAGGGGCGTCCATGAAAAAGACGGCGCTTAGATGGCCGCATATGTTGTTCCAAAACTTGTATGTACCTTTCAGCATTAATGGTGCCTTCACAGATGTGTAATTTACCCCTGCCTTGGGCACTAGTACACCCCCATACCATCACAGATGCTAGCTTTTTAACTTAGCGTCGATAACAGTCTGGATGGTTCGCTCCCCCTTGGGTCTGGATGACACGATGTCGAATATTTCCAAAATTATTTCGAAATGTAGACTCATCAGACCACAGAACACTTTTCCACTTTGCATCAGTCCATCTTTGATGATCTCGGGCCCAGAGAAGCAGGCAGTGTTTCTGGATGTTGTTGATAAATGGCTTTCGCTTTACATAGCAGAGATTTAACTTGCACTTACAGATGTAGCGACCAACTGCATTTAGTGACAGTGGTTTTCTGAAGTGTTCCTCAGCCCATGTGGTGATATCATTTAGAGATTTATGTCGGTTTTTGATAAGGGATCCAAGGTCACAGTCATTCAATCTTGGTTTCCCGGCCATGCCGCTTACGTGGAGTGATTTCTCCAGATTCTCTGAACCTTTTGATGATATTATGAACCGTAGATGTTGAAATCCCTAAATTCCTTTTTGAGAAACGTTGCTCTTAAACCGTTTCACTATTTGCTCACACAGTTGTGGACAAAGGGGTGTACCTCGCCCCATCCTTTCTTGTGAAAGACTGAGCATTTTTTGGGAAGCTGTTTTTATACCCAATCATGGCACCCACCTGTTCCCAATTAGCCTGCACACCTGTGGGATATTCCAAATAAGTGTTTGATGAGCATTCTTCAACTTTATCAATATTTATTGCCACCTTTCCAAACTTCTTTGTTGCTGGCATTAAATTCTAAAGTTATTATTTGCATCAAATATGTTGTCTTTGTAGCATATTCAACCGAATATGGGTTGAAAAGGATTTGCAAATCATTGTATTCCGTTTATATTTACATCTAACACAATTTCCCAACTCATATGGAAACGGGGTTTGTAGATAGGTTGGGATTCAACCGTCTCCTAACTTTATCGTTTGAATCAAGACGATGGCACGGAGAAGTTTGTCGTCGTGAAAAATAATTAAGAAGGGACTATTGAGAGTAAAGTTCTTAACCCAAGCTGTGCATCACATTCAATTAAAGACACAACGTCAGGCCCTTTTCGCATTTTATCGTTTTTCACTTGGCCTGCAAAGACGTGGATTGGACTCGAGACACCGGCAAGGACTCCCACTCCATTTACCGCTCGCCATAGTTCAGTGTTAGCCACCCCCAAGGCGACGCTGGCATTTATACGGCCGCTCTAATTACGGAGTCGTTAGCACACCAGGGAAGCAGGCGGAACAAGACGCAACGTAGCCCGGCCTCTATTTCTCAATTAGCTCGCTTGTCAAAAGAAACATTTTAAGAGGGTGGTAAGTTAATTAACGCTCTAATGCGTCTCTGCCTTAAAACGCTTTTAATATAGCATCGTAATGCTTTGGAACAGGGGTGTCAAACTCAAACACAGAGTGGGCCAAAATTTAAAACTGAACAAAGCCGCGGGCCAAGGTTGAACAAATGAACCTTTTGATAGGGACCCAAACAAGTTTTGCATTGAATATTGAACAAGCAAGGCTTATATAACTTTATAGTGACATGCACAATCAAGTTTCAAATAATCAATCAACCAATCAATCAATCTTTATTTATACAGCCCTAAATCACAAATGTCTCAAAGGACTGTACAAATCATTACGACTACGACATCCTCGGAAGAACCCACAAAAGGGCAAGGAAAATTCACACCCAGTGGGCAGGGAGAATTCACATCCAGTGATATAAAGCCAGTGATAATGCTGACTATGAGAAACCTTGGAGAGGACCTCAGATGTGGGCAACCCCCCCCCCCCCCCCCCCCCCCCCCCTCTAGGGGACCGAAAGCAATGGATGTCGAGCAGGTCTAACATGATACTGTGAAAGTTCAATCCATAGTGGCTCCAACACAGCCGCGAGAGTTCAGTTCAAAGCGGATCCAAGACAGCAGCGAGAGTCCCGTCCACAGGAAACCATCCCAAGCGGAGGCAGGTCAGCAGCGTAGAGATGTCCCCAACCGATACACAGGCGAGCGGTCCATCCTGGGTCTCGACTCTGGACGGCCAGTACTTCATCCATGGTCATTGGACCGGACCCCCTCCACAAGGGAGGGGGGGACATAGGACAAAAAAGAAAAGAAGCGGCAGATCAACTAGTCTAAAAAGGAGGTCTATTTAAAGGCTAGAGCATACAAATGAGTTTTAAGGTGAGACTTAAATGCTTCTACTGAGGTAGCATCTCGAACTGTTACCGGGAGGGCATTCCAGAGTACTGGAGCCCAAACGGAAAACGCCTTATAGCCCGCAGACTTTTTTTGGGCTTTAGGGATCACTAATAAGTGATAAGTAAATAATAATAAGTAATAAGTAAATAATAATAATAACAAAAAATATCAATGGCATATGAAAAAAAATCTAAATAAAAATTGAATGCCTGTTTTCTATTTGCAGCCTTCTGAGGGGAAACATTAAAATGAACCTTTTCCACCGGCTGATAATACATTTGAAAATAAAATAACAATAATGAATTAATCAAACATTCAAGCTTTGAAGTAGCAAGAGAAAGTGCATGCATGAAAACGTTAATTATTGCTCAGTTTGCTACACTGATTCGCTTTAACACTGAATATGGAACATGCAACGCTTACATAACTCAATAGTGCAAAATCAACTTTGAAAAAACAAATGAAAAAACATCAACGGTATATTAAATAAAATTCAAATTAAAAAATGAATGCCTCTTTTCTATTCGCAGCCCTCTGAGGTAATTATCAACATTAAATTTGAAAATAAAATAACAATGCGGTGGTAGCGGGGGATGCATATTGTAGCGTCCGGAAGAGTTAGTGCTGCAAGGGTTTCTGGGTATTTGTTCTGTTGTGTTTATATTGTGTTACGGTGCGGATGTTCTCCCGAAATGTGTTTGTCATTTTTGTTTGGTGTGGGTTCACAGTGAGGCGCATATTTGTAACAGTGTTAAAGTTGTTTATACGGCCACCCTCAGTGTGACCTGTATGGCTGTCGACCAAGTATGCCTTGCATTCACTTGTGTGTGTGTGTGTGGAAGCCGCATATATTATGTGACCGGTCCGGCACGCTGTTTGTATGGAGGAAAAGCGGACGTGACGGCAGGTGTATATTGTAGCGTCTCGGAAGAGTTAGTGCCGCAAGGGATCCTGGGTATTTATTCTGTTGTGTTTATATTGTGTTACGGTGGGGATGTTCTCCCTAAATGTGTTTGTCATTTTTGTTTGGTGTGGGTTCACAGTGTGGCGCATATTTGTAACAGTGTTTAAGTTGTTTATACTGCCACCCTCAGTGTGACCTGTATGGCTGTCGACCAAGTACGCCTTGCATTCACGTGTGTGTGTGTGTGTGTGGAAGCCGCATATATTATGTGACTGGTCCGGCACGCTGTTTGTATGGAGGAAAAGCGGACGTGACGGCAGGTGTATATTGTAGCGTCTCGGAAGAGTTAGTGCCGCAAGGGGATCTGGGTATTTATTCTGTTGTATTTATGTTGTGTTACGGTGCGGATGTTCTCCCAAAATGTGTTTGTCATTTTTGTTTGGTGTGGGTTCACAGTGTGGCGCATATTTGTAACAGTGTTAAAGTTGTTTATACGGCCACCCTCAGTGTGACCTGTATGGCTGTCGACCACGTATGCCTTGCATTCACTTGTGTGTGTGTGTGTGTGTGTGTGTGGAAGCCGCATATATTATGTGACCGGTCCGGCACGCTGTTTGTATGGAGGAAAAGCGGACGTGACGGCAGGTGTATATTGTAGCGTCTCGGAAGAGTTAGTGCCGCAAGGGGTTCTGGGTATTTATTGTCTTGTGTTTACGTTGTGTTACGGTGCGGATGTTCTCTCGAAATGTGTTTGTCATTTTTGTTTGGTGTGAGTTCACAGTGAGGCGCATATTTGTAACAGTGTTAAAGTTGTTTATACGGCCACCCTCAGTGTGACCTGTATGGCTGTTGACTAAGTATGCATTGCATTCACTTGTGTGTGTGTGTGTGGAAGCCGCATATATTATGTGAGTGGTCCGGCACGCTGTTTATATGGAGGAAAAGCGGACGTGACGGCAGGTGTATATTGTAGGGTCTCGGAAGAGTTAGTGCCGCAAGGGGTTCTGGGTATTTATTCTGTTGTGTTTATGTTGTGTTACAGTGCGGATGTTCTCCCGAAATGTGTTTGTCATTTTTGTTTGGTGTGGGTTCACAGTGAGGTGCATATTTGTAACAGTGTTAAAGTTGTTTATACGGCCACCCTCAGTGTGACCTGTATAGCTGTCGACCAAGTATGCCTTGCATTCACTTGTGTGTGTGGAAGCCGCATATATTATGTGACTGGTCCGGCACGTTGTTTGTATGGAGGAAAAGCGGACGTGACGGCAGGTGTATATTGTAGCGTCTCGGAAGAGTTAGTGCCGCAAGGGGTTCTGGGTATTTATTCTGTTGTGTTTATATTGTGTTACGGTGCAGATGTTCTCCCTAAATGTGTTTGTCATTTTTGTTTGGTGTGGGTTCACAGTGAGGCGCATATTTGTAACAGTGTTAAAGTTGTTTATACGGCCACCCTCAGTGTGACCTGTATAGCTGTCGACCAAGTATGCCTTGCATTCACTTGTGTGTGTGTGTGTGTGTGGAAGCCGCATATATTATGTGACTGGTCCGGCACGTTGTTTGTATGGAGGAAAAGCGGACCTGACGGCAGGTGTATATTGTAGCGTCTCGGAAGAGTTAGTGCCACAAAGGGTTCTGGGTATTTATTCTGTTGTGTTTGTATTGTGTTACGGTGCAGATGTTCTCCCTAAATGTGTTTGTCATTTTTGTTTGGTGTGGGTTCACGGTGAGGCGCATATTTCTAACAGTGTTAAAGTTGTTTATAGGGCCACCCTCAGTGTGACCTGTATGGTTGTTGACCAAGTATGGCTTGCATTCACTTGTGTGTGTGTGTGGAAGCCGCATATATTATGTGACCGGTCCGGCATGCTGTTTGTATGGAGGAAAAGCGGACGTGACGGCAGGTGTATATTGTAGCGTCTCGGAAGAGTTAGTGCCGCAAGGGATTCTGGGTATTTATTCTGTTGTGTTTATGTTGTGTTACGGTGCGGATGTTCTCCCGAAATGTGTTTGTCATTTTTGTTTGGTGTGGGTTCACAGTGAGGCGCATATTTGTAACAGTGTTAAAGTTGTTTATACGGCCACCCTCAGTGTGACCTGTATGGCTGTCGACCAAGTATGCCTTGCATTCACTTGTGTGTGTGTGTGTGTGTGTGTGTGTGTGTGTGTGTGTGGAAGCCGCATATATTATGTGACTGGTCCGGCACGCTGTTTGTAAGGAGGAAAAGGTGGATGTGACGGCAGGTGTATATTGTAGCGTCTCGGAAGAGTTAGTGCCGCAAGGGGTTCTGGGTATTAATTCTGTTGTGTTTATGTTGTGTTACGGTGCGGATGTTCTCCCGAAATGTGTTTGTCATTTTTGTTTGGTGTGGGTTCACAGTGAGGCGTATATTTGTAACAGTGTTAAAGTTGTTTATAGGGCCACCCTCAGTATGACCTGTATGGCTGTCGACCAAGTACGCCTTGCATTCACTTTTGTGTGTGTGTGGAAGCCGCAAAAATGATGTGACTGGTCCGGCACGCTGTTTGTATGGAGGAAAAGCGGACGTGACGGCAAGTTAAAGGTGCCTTTAGGGCTCGCAGCCAATATTGTTATCCAGGTGGAAAATGGGGGATAATCGGGAGAATGGTTGCCCCAGGAGATTTTCGGGAGTGGCACTGAACTTCGGGAGTCTCCCGGGAAAATCGGAAGGATTGGCAAGTGTGAGTATTAGCGGTGAATGCTGTTAATGTTAATTTGAAATTGCCTCTAGGGCCCAATGAAATTACACGGTGGGCCAAATTTGGCCCGCGGGCCAGAGTTTGACACCCATGCTTTGGAAAGTGTTTGTTGTGCTGTACGTAACATGTGGCTGCATTAAAGTTTCCGACTTTGGGTAGCATAATATTATTTTGTTGACAGTTTGTGGCGAATTTCTGTATGTCTCAAGTTTATCTCATTTATCGCTCCAGTGGATACGGAACGCCAGCGGATCGTCCGTCAAACGAAAGGCTAAAGTTACCCTGAATGGATTAACGTGGATCCCGACTTAAACAAGTTGAAAAACTTATTGGGGTCAATTGTACGGAATATTTACTGTACTGTGCAATCTACTAATAAAAGTTTCAATCAATCAATCTCCTTTGACGTAATCGTGAACATTCACTAATTGTAGTTGTCCAAAAACAGGTATCTACTGTAAGGATGTAACTAAGATTGTTTGTTAAAATAAAGCCAATAATGCAAAATATTGGTATCGGGACAACAATTGTGTGTATTTTTTTTACTGGTGCACAAAATGAACCGTGCATCAACATCATTGCGTTCAAAGAACAAAACCAGCAAACATGATTTTCACCTACAAAAAATAATAATAATAATAATTTACACTTTCTGCAAATCACTGTGACTTCTGCTTGCCTTTCACAGACCAGTTCAGAAATGCGGGGCTTCACCTTAGCAAGTGCTACTCTCATGTCATTCTCGCAACAATGTCTGTTCCTTTTCTCCGTTTTTACGTCAAGCGTCCTCGAAGGATTACTGGCGAAGATATGTTGTAAGCATGAAAACCTCCAGGGCTTTCTTAGCAATCACAGTGCACGCCACCAGTTGTTGACACCGAAACGTCGAGCGCGTTGTTGTTTTGAAGAGTTGCCTTTGAACCTGGCTCTGCTGAATTTCAATCATTCCGTCTCAACACAAAGCGTGAACGGCTGTCTCACCCATGCAGGACTCGACTCTCTTGGAGAGACTTTGCAAGCTCATCTAAGTGCATGGAAATTGCTTGCCTCAGTTCTCCAAATCCCGAAACATCTTCGGTCCGACTTACAGTCGTCCAGCAGGGGAAAGTTTTCGATACATGTAGCATTATTATTTGGTACTGGTACCAAAATGTATTACCATTATTTTCAATACTTTTCAAACTGAAGGGGGACCACAAAAATGCCATTATTAGCTTTATTTTAACAGAAAGTCTTGTAAAAAAATATGTTTCAAATAAGAATTGGGGCATTAAATAAGATAGTAAACATGCTAGACAACTTATATTTAGGTAGTTCCATCCATCCATTTTTTACCGCTTATTCCCTTTTGGGGTGGCGGGGGGCGCTGGTGCCTATCTCAGCTACAATCCGGTGGAAGGCGGGGTACCCCCTGGATAAGTCAGCACCTCATCGCAGGCCTCTTTAGGTAGTTGGTTACCAAAAGTTAGGTTCCTTATTTAGCTGCTGACATATTTTCGTTTCCCATTCTATTATTTTGTCAAAATTATGAGCGACAAGTCATAGAAAATACTGATCTAGTCAATTGATGTTTATTTATATAGCCCTAAATCACAGGTGTCTCAAAGGGCTGCACAAGCCACAACGACATCCTCGGTTCAGATCCCACATCAAAGCAAGGAAAAACTCAACCCAGTGGGATGACAATGAGAAACCTTGGGGAGGACCGCAGATGTGGGTGACAAACAATAACACTGTCACAAACATGCGCCACACTGTGAACCCACACCAAAACAAGAATGACAAACACATTTCGGGAGAACATCCGCGCCGTAACACAACATAAACGCAACAGAACAAATACCCAGAAAGCCTTGCAGCACTAACTCTTCCGGACGCTACAATATGCACCCCGATCACGTCACATCAAATATTCCACTCTGAAAAATATTTTTGGTGGAAGATTTTGCATATTTTCTGTTTGGCATATAAAAAACTAGTTTTGTTTGACAAAAAAGGGCAGAAAACAATCAAACTACAAAACAACAACATAAAAATAAACTAAAACATTTTGAAACGAGGAATAGATCTGATGTTGATGTGGACTCCAGAGATGTATGTATGTATGTATGTATGTATGTATGTATGTATGTATGTACGTATGTATGTATAGTGGGTCTAAAAAGTATTTAGTCAGCCACGGATTGTGCAAGTTCTCCAACTTAAAATGATGACAGAGGTCTGTAATGTTCATCATAGGTACACTTCAACTGTGGGAGACAGAATGTGAAAAAAAAAATCCAGGAATTCACATTGTAGGAATTTTGAAGAATGTATTTGTAAATTATGGTGGAAAATAAGTATTCGGTCAACCATTCAAACAAGGAAGATCTCTGGCACTCACAGACCTGTAACTTCTTCTTTAAGAAGCTCTTCTATCCTCCACTCGTTTCTTGTATTAATGGCACTTGTTTGAACTCGTTACCTGTATAAAAGACACCTGTCAACAGCCTCAGACAGTCAGACTACAAACTCCACTATGGCCAAAACCAAAGAACTGTCAAAGGACACCAGGAAAAGACCTGTACCAGATTGGGAAGAGTGAATCTACAATAGGCAAGCAGCATGGTGTGAAAAAATCAATTGTGGGAGCAATTATCAGAAAATGGAAGACATACAAGACCAGAACCACACGAGGGGACCTGGTGAATGACCTGCAGAGAGCTGGGACCAAAGTAACAAAGGTTACCATCAGTAACACACTACGCCGACAGGGAATCAAATCCTGCAGTGCTAGACGTGTCCCCCTGCTTAAGCCAGTGCATGTCCAGGCCCGTCTGAAGTTTGCCAGAGAGCACATGGGAGAATTTCATGTGGTCAGATGAAACCAAGACAGAACGTTTTGGTATAAACTCAACTCGTCGTGTTTGGAGGAAGAACAATACTGAGTTGCATCCTAAGAACACCATACCTACTGTGAAGCATGGGGGTGGAAACATCATGCTGAATTCCTGTTTTTTTTTTCCACATTCCGTCTCTCACAGTTGAAGTGTACCTATGATGAAAATTACAGACCTCTGTCATCTTTTTAAGTGGGAGAACTTGCACAATCGGTGGCTGACTAAATACTTTTTTGCCCCACTGTATGTCCTGGTACATCATTAGCATCATTTCATGACCCAAGCAAAACACTTTTTACACTTTTATACTGAAATAAATACACCTACAGCTTATTAAATAAAAACATAGAACAAACTACCAGCAGCGGTAAAGGTTATATCCATGAAGGAAAGAAGAGATTGAATGAATGTTTATAACTGAACACATTTACATTTGCATGCAAATTTGTCTTCTCGTTTTTATTATTTCTTTTAATTAATTAAATAACTTTTATGACAACCTTTTTCCAAAACACAATATAGAATGTGAGATATAACAGGACAATGCATACGTTTATCATTGGTTTTCAAAACGCTTACAAAAAAGTGGGACCCCAAACATTTACTGTGGGACCCCATTTTTATGACTTGATGGGGTCCACGGGACCCCATTTTGAAAATTCCTTGCGCCAACACTGCTGTCTACAGAGGAGAAAAAATGTTTTGTTGAAATAAATATATTATTTATAAAGCAATTTCAAGTATCATTAGCACGCATATATGAGTCCTATTTTTGGTCAGCCTAGTTTTATTCTAGAGAATAAGATGGACGGTCTCCAACTTTGAATAATCAAAAAAAATTGTCAAAATTCCCAAACTTGCCGAACTTAACTTTCCGTGGTAAATTTCAGGGAAGTTTCCGGAAATTTTACCAGAAACGTTCCACCCCTTTGCAACCATAATTGTGAACTATAGGGGGGGAAAAAAATACAATAAAAGTTCATCCATCCATCCATCCATCATCTTCCGCTTATCCGAGGTCGGGTCGCGGGGGCAGCAGCCTAAGCAGGGAAACCCAGACTTCCCTATCTCCAGACACATCGTCTAGCTCTTCCCGGAGGATCCCGAGGCGTTCCCACGCCAGCCGGGAGACATAGTCTTCCCAACGTGTCCTGGGTCTTCCCCGTGGCCTCCTACCAGCTGGACGTGCCCTAAACACATCCCTAGGGAGGCGTTCGGGTGGCATCCTGACCAGATGCCCGAGCCACCTCATCTGGCTCCTCTCGATGTGGAAGAGCAGCGGATTTACGTTGAGTTCCTCCCGGATGGCAGAGCTTCTCACCCTATCTCTAAGGGAGAGCCCCGCCACCCGGCGGAGGAAACTCATTTCGGCCGCTTGTACCCGTGATCTTATCCTTTCGGTCATGACCCCAAGCTCATGACCATAGGTGAGGATGGGAACGTAGATCGACCGGTAAATTGAGAGCTTTGCCTTCCGGCTCAGCTCCTTCTTCACCATAACGGATCGGTACAACGTCCGCATTACTGAAGACGCCGCACCGATCCGCCTGTCGATCTCACGATCCACTCTTCCCCCACTCGTGAACAAGACTCCGAGGTACTTGAACTCCTCCACTTGGGGCAGGGTCTCCTCCCCAACCCAATAAAAGTTCAGTTCCCCTTTAAATGTAGATTTAAATCACAATATGACCGCTTTTAAGATTTAACAGGAAATGACATTCAAGCGTTTTCTGTTTGTCTGTGTAAGTGTGCTCTGACTTTAAATGTGCGTGCAATGTTTTTACTCGATCGATGAACGGAGGCGTTAAAATTGTGCGGCCAAGCCCTCGCGGGACCAATCAAAGCCGGACCGGACTCTTGTTGACAAATGACTGATGACTTTGGTAGACTGGCGATGGCCATCCCACACAAAATACACTTGGAGGCAATATCGTCAATCCAATTGTAAGTTTGCAAGTCGCAAAACGAATAGTGAGAGGGATAAAGTCGTGGTTTGGAGGACGGAATAATCCCAGGGATGCCGAGACGGTTAGTAACTGAAATAAATTTACAAACCCCGTTTCCATATGTGTTGGGAAATTGTGTTAGATGTAAATATAAACGGAATACAATGATTTGCAAGTCATTTTCAACCCATATTCAGTTGAATATGCTACAATGACAACATATTTGATGTTCAAATTGATAAACTTTTTTTTTTTTTAGCAAATAATCATTAACTTTAGAATTTGATGCCAGCAACACGTGACAAAGGAGTTGGGAAAGGTGACAATAAATATTGATAAAGTTGAGGAATGCTCATCAAACACTTATTTGGAACATCCCACAGGTGTGCAGGCTAATTGGGAACAGGTGGGTGCCATGATTGGGTATAAAAACAGCTTCACAAACAAGGATGGGGTGAGGGTCACCACTTTGTAAGCAAATTGTCGAACAGTTTTAGAACAACATTTCTCAACGAGCTATTGCAGGGAGTTTAGGGATTTTACCATCTAGGGTCCGTAAAATCATCAAAACGTTCAGAGAATCTGGAGAAATCACTGCTTGTAAGCGATGATATTACGGACTTTTGATCCCTCAGGCGGTACTGCATCAAAAACCGACATCAGTGGGATGACAATGAGAAACCTTGGAAAGGACCGCAGATGTGGGTGACAAAGATTAACACTGTTACAAACATGCCCCACACTGTAAACCCACACCAAAACAAGAATGACAAACACATTTCGGGAGAACATCAGTGGCGTAACACAACATAAACACAACAGAACAAATACCCAGAAACCCTTGCAGCACTAACTCATCCGGACGCTACAATATGCACCCCACCTCAACCCCGATTACGTCACATCAAATATTCCACTCTGAAAAATATTTTTGGTGGAAGATTTTGCATATTTTCTGTTTGCCATAACAAAAACTATTTTTGTTTGACAAAAAAGGCCAGAAAAACAACCAAACTACAAAACAACATAAAAAAATAAATAAACTAAAACATTTCATCAAAAACTTCAGAGAATCTGGAGAAATCACTGCTTGTAAGCGATGATATTACGGACTTTTGATCCCTCAGGCGGTACTGCATCAAAAACCGACATCAGTGGGATGACAATGAGAAACCTTGGAGAGGACCGCAGATGTGGGTGACAAACATTAACACTGTTACAAACATGCGCCACACTGTGAACCCACACCAAAACAAGAATGACAAACACATTTCGGGAGAACATCCGCGCCGTAACACAACATAAACACAACAGAACAAATACCCAGAAACCCTTGCAGCACTAACTCATCCTGACGCTACAATATGCAGCCCACCTCAACCCCGATTACGTCACATCAAATATTCCACTCTGAAAAATATTTTTGGTGGAAGATTTTGCATATTTTCTGTTTGCCATAACAAAAACTAGTTTTGTTTGACAAAAAAGGCCAGAAAAACAACCAAACTACAAAACAACATAAAAAAAATAAATAAACTAAAACATTTAATCAAAAACTTCAGAGAATCTGGAGAAATCACTGCTTGTAAGCGATGATATTACGGACTTTTGATCCCTCAGGCGGTACTGCATCAAAAACCGACATCAGTGGGATGACAATGAGAAACCTTGGAGAGGACCGCAGATGTGGGTGACAAACATTAACACTGTTACAAACATGCGCCACACTGTGAACCCACACCAAAACAAGAATGACAAACACATTTCGGGAGAGTTTGAACATCAAATATGTTGTCTTTGTAGTGCATTCAACTGAATATGGGTTGAAAAGGATTTGCAAATCATTGTATTCCGTTTATATTTACATCTAACACAATTTCCCAACTCATAAGGAAACGGGGTTTGTAATATAAACAAAGACAAGCTATAAGGCAGGCCTGGGCAATTATTTTTTATTATTTTTAGAGACAACAATGTGTCTGGGGGCCGGTGTATCTCTTTTTAGGAACACTTTAAAATATTGTCTGGTTGAATGCTAAAAACAGACCGACTTAAAAAAAAGGAATGGAATTTTAAATTTGTTTACTGAATGAGACACCCAGAATGCACACAAATGTAAAAAGAATGTGTGATTTACAACATTAAAGGCCTACTGAAACCCACTACTACCGACCACGCAGTCTGATAGTTTATATATCAATGATGAAATATTAACATTGCAACACATGCCAATACGGCCTTTTTAGTTTACTAAATCACAATTTTAAATTTCCCGCGGAGTTTCTTGTTGAAAACGTCGTGGAATGATGACCACTTACGGCTAAAATTCATCTCTTTTCATCGCCTTAATTACACAGTAATTTGGACATCTGTGTTGCTGAATTTTTTTTGCAATCTGTTCAATTAATAATGGAGACTATTAAGAAGAATGCTGATGGTGGAAAGCGGTGGATTGCAGCTGCCTTTAGCAACCGAAACACAGACGGTGTTTCTTTGTTTGTTGTGAAGCTTTAACACAGAGCGGTCAGGCGAACATGTTTCTCTACGTCAACCAGCAAGTTTTTAGATGGGAAAATTGTGATATCAAGTCGGCTCATACCGGAGACTTCAGTGGATTATGAGACCTACCATGAATTGATTAACGTGGACCCCGACTTAAACAAGTTGAAAAACTTATTCGGGTGTTACCATTTAGTGGTCAATTGAACGGAATATGTACTGAAATGTGCAATCTACTGATAAAAGTATCAATCAATCAATCAAAAACCTCCTCCTGTAGCTCAAAAAGGCAGCTGTGATCTTGGCTCCTCTGCTTCTCTCAGAGACACTGGCGTTCACCGCAGCCATCCGACTTTCAGATATGACTGTTTAATCTCACTAAAATGTTATTAACACAATAAGCAGATATGGTATTTTTCAGAATAATCCTAGTAAATGTGCCTAATTACATCTGAAACGCACTTACCGCCGCCACCCGGAACCGTCGCTTTTTCATTTTTTATTGATTTATTTATTTTTTTAGTGCTTCACTCTAACTTTCCTCATCCACAAATCTTTCATCCTGGCTCAAATTAATGGGGAAATGGTCGCTTTCTCGGTCCGAATAGCTCTTGCTGCTAGAGGCTATGATTGTCAACAATGTGAGGATGTGAGGAGCCCTACAACCCGTGACGTCACGTGCATATCGTCTGCTACTTCCGGTAAAGGCAAGTCTTTTTTATTAGCGACCAAAAGTCGCGAACTTTATCGTCGATGTTCTCTACCAAATCCTTTCAGCAAAAATATGGCAATATCGCGAAATGATCAAGTATGACACATATGATGGACCTGCTATCCCCGTTTAAATAAGAAAATCTCATTTCAGTAGGCCTTTAACTACGAACAATAAAACACTGAATATTGACAACATATGAACGTCACCTACCCTCTCCATCAACATATTTTACAATCAAACGAAACGCAACAAAAATGCAACAAACACCGCAAAACATGAACGTGAAGGGTAAAAAAAAACACCTTCAATCTATATCTGATATATCACTAAGCTTTAGAACTTTGTTGTAAAAACCTCCTTACGCGTCTGTCCCTGACACACTGCTCGTACCTCACCTGAGCATCTGTGACTTAGATTACCATAGTAACTAATCACATTACCATAGTAATGAGTATAACATGCAAAAGTGCAGATTCCAACCATTAAAATACTTTGAATAGTTCAAGACGTACGGTCATTTGAAAACATCCCTGCACATCATAACAGCAGCTACAGTTTCCATCTTAAAGATCTAAAAAAAATTATTTGGGGATGTCCGGCGGGCCAGATTGAAAAACTTAACGGGCCGCATGTGGCCCCCGGGCCTTAATTTGCCCAGGTCTGCCATAAAGGAACAGCAAGTGGAACATGAAGCCATGATCCCACCCTGTCTTACCTGGTTGCCAATCATGCAGTTATGTGTGGAAGCCTGTGCTCAGCATGACTAAGTGAGAACTACAAAATAAAAGCACAGGACAGGAACTAAAATATCACACGCAGGAGAAACAGTATTTGATTGGAACAGATAATTAAGACTCAATCTCTCAAGTCAGTCTTGTAAATTTTTTAGCAGCCATGACTCACACTGATGGGATCAACCTACAAGGCCGCATATGTCGAGAAGCTCTTTTTATTGGTGGTGATTAGAATCAAACTGGTGGCAGGCCGTGGGAGGGGCCTCGCTCTCACATGGGCCCCCTAGACCCTACCCTTTCAGAAGCTCCGCCTCTTCGGCCAAGTCCACTGTGGTTTCTTTTTAAGGCTTCTGATTGACCCAGGAGAGCATGACAGTCGGTAAATGTGTTCAGTTAAATTGATTGTCACACACACACTAGTTGTGGTGAAATTTGTCATCTGCATTTGACTCATCCCCTTGTTGACCCCCTGGGAGGTGAGGGGAGCAGTGAGTAGCAGCGGTAACCACGCCTGGGAATATTTTTGGGTGATTTAACCCCCAATTTCAACCCTTCATGCTGAATGCCAAGCAGGGAGGTAACGGGTTCAATTTTTTTTTTTTTTTTTAGTCTTTGGTATGACTCAGCCGGGGTTTGAACTCCAACCGAAAGGCCACTGAGTAGTAAAGTTGAAGGCGCTGTTCTGTCCGCGTAGGGCAGGGGTGTCAAACTCAAATACAGAGTGGGCCAAAATTTAAAACCGAACAAAGCCGCGGGCCGAGGTTGAGCAAATTAACCTTTTAATAGGGACCCAAACAAGTTTTGCATTGAATATTGAACAAGCAAGGCTTATATAACTTTATAGTGACATGCACAATCAAGTTTCAAATAATAATAATAATCAAAAACTATCAATGGCATATCAAAATTTAAATAAAAATTGAATGCCTCTTTTCAGCGATAGCGGGGGTTGTATATTGTAGCTTCCCGGAAGAGTTAGTGCTGCAAGGGGTTCTGGGTATTTATTCTGTTGTGTTTATGTTGTGTTACGGTGCGGATGTTCTCCCGAAATGTGTTTGTCATTCTTGTTTGGTGTGGGTTCACAGTGTGGCGCATATTTGTAACGGTGTTAAAGTTGTTCATACGGCCACCCTCAGTGTGACCTGTATGGCTGTTGACCAAGTATGCGTTGCATTCACTTTAGAGAGTGTATAAGCCGCATATATTATGTGACAGGGATGGCACGCTGTTTGTATGGAGGAAAAGTGGACGTGGCGACAGGTTGTAGAGAACGCCAAAGGCAATGCTTTTAAGGCCCATGCCCAATATTGTTGTCCGGGATGAAATTTGGGAGGGGCACTGTACTTTGGGAGTCTTCCGGGAAAATCGGGAGGGTTGGCAAGTAGGAGTATTAGCGGTGAATGCGGTGTTACAGCTCTAATGTTAATTTGATATTGACTCAAGGGCTAAATTAAATTACACGGCGGGCCAAATTTGGCCCGCGGGCCAGAGTTTGACACCCATGGCGTAGGGGAATAACAAACTCCCTTTTTGTGGAGGAGGGCTTCTCAGTTTAGAACAAAAAGGCTGTTTGAATTTTTTTAGACCACTTCTTGATGCTGCCATTACCGCTTATGTAAGGGCTGGTCTCCTACAGCTTTAGTAAAACTTGGTAATATTGCTATTCTGTCTTGGTGGTCCTTCTTACTTGACATATACAGTCGTGGTCAAAATTTTATATGCACTTGTGAAGAACATTATGTCATGGCTGTCTTGAGTTTCCAATCATTTCTACAAGTCTTTTTTTTTTGTGATAGAGTTATTGGAGCACGTACTTGTTGGTCACAAAAAACATTCATGAAGTTTGGTTCTTTTATGAATTTACTATGGGTCTACTGAAAATGTGAGCAAATCTGCTAGGTCGAAAGTATACATACAGCAATGTTAATATTTGGTTACAAGTCCATTGGCAAGTTTCACTGCATTAAGGCACTTGTGGTAGCCATCCACTATCTTCTTGCAAGCTTTTGGTTGAATTTTTGACCATTCCTCTTGACAAAATTGGTGCACTTCAGCTAAATTTGCTGGATTTCTGACATGGACTAGTTTCTTCAGCATTGTCCACACGTTTAAGTCAGATCTTTGGGAAGGCCATTCTAAAACCTTCAGTCTATCCTGATTTAGCCATTTCTTTACCACTTTTGACATGTGTTTGGGGTCATTGTCCTGTTGGAACACCCAACTGCGCCCAAGACCCAACCTCCGGGCTGATTATTTTAGGTTGTCCTGAAGAATTTGGAGCTAATCCTCCTTTTTCATTGTCCCATTTAGTCTCTGTAAAGCACGAGTTCCATTGGCAGCAAAACAGGCCCAGAGCAATATACTACCACCACCATGCTTGACGGTAGGTGTGGTGTTCCAGGGATTAAAGGCCTCACCTTTTCTCCTCTAAAAATATTGCTGGGTATTGTGGCCAAACAGCTCAATTTTTGTTTCATCTGACATCACATGAGCAGAGTTAAGACCTTCAATCAATCAATCAATGTTTACTTATATAGCCCTAAATCACTAGTGTCTCAACACAAACCACTAAGACATCCTCGGCAGGCCCAAATAAGGGCAAGGAAAACTCACACCTTCTGGAGGAAAGTTCTGTGGTCAGATGTTTTTTGTGACCACCAAGTAGAAATCATTGGACACTCAAGTCAGCCATGATATTATGTCAGTGGTTCTTAACCTGGGTTCGATCGAACCCTAGGGTTTTCTGTGAGTCGGCCTCAGAGGTTCGGCAGAGCCTCCGCCGCGGAAGTCAAGACTCACCCGACTCATTGTGTAAATAAAAACTTCTCCCTATCGGCGTATTATGGATACCGCCAAACAATGTTCCCTCTAATTTTCCATAAGGCTATTCCTGGCAATTTATTTAAGTGTGTATCAAACTGGTAGGCCTTCGCATTAATCAGTACCCAAGAAGTAGCTCTTGGTTTCAAAAAGGTTGGTGACCCCTGCTACACGTGTATGTAGCCTTTTGACCATGACCGTATGACATCCGAAAGAATTTGGGATTGACCATTGTGTTTTATTCCCTGAGAGGAAGACTGGTGGGCTGGCACGTGCACACATAGGGCCCTATGGGTGCTTAAGCCCCTGCCTGTGTGTGTGTTTTGTTTTTGTTGGGTTTTTTTCTTTTTCTTTAAACAACATTAATACATTCCTGTTAGGGATGTAAAAAAAACTAAACAAAACAAAAAAACAGTGGTACAAAAACTCCACGTTTTCTTGTAATACCGGGTTGTTTGAGCCTGCCTCTTCCAACACACAGAGAGAGAGAGAGAGGGTGAATTAGTGAGTGAGAGAGAGAGAGAGGAGAGAGAGCCAACTGCGGCCTGAGGAGACGTGACAGTGGAGCATCTTGAACCTGTGGGTTATGGTCTAGTCGCTGTCCACTTATTCAGCATCTATTACGGGTAATATTCCAGAAAAACGCTGTATTATTCTATTATTCAATGTGTCAGCTTCTGTTTTTGCCGGACGGCAGAGCACGGCACATCAATTTCGCACAGTGCAGAGCGGATCGTGCGGGACAGGAAGTAGTGTACAAAATACAAAATAAAACACCGGGTTGATTTTCAAAATAAAATTCACTGTGTTTACGGCGGATCACATTTCTCTCGCAGTAGAGGTTTAGATATAAAGTTGTATTGCCTTTCAGTTGTTTAGTCTGAGCATAAGGTGAGAAAGACCATAAGTTACAACTTGATGGTGTTTTCATCAAGTTAAAGGAAGAACGACAGATTTTCACATTGAAGTTTTTTTCATTTGGGTATTTATTTTATTTATTTATTTTTTCAAAGTTCATGTTGCACTGTTCAATGTTCAATATTAAAGTGCTTATTTTTAACAATAAATAGCCTAATAATAAACCAGTGTTTTGTTGCTTTTCATGTCTTCCAAGCCTGCGATAATGTAAATTAACTCATTATTGTTGAGATCCGCTTTTTGGATTCTCCACATATTATTGTTTATTGTTCCATTTTTATTTTCACTCTCCATCTGATCCTATTATTTCCTGTTTAAATCGGTCACCATGGTAGCTTATCAGTTTTCACCTTTTTCTCACGGCCCTGCACACCTGTCTTCACTAATCACCTACCTTATATAAGCCTGCATCTTTTGTTGTTCAGTCTGGGATCCAAATTTGCTTTCACGCAACAAGTTACGCCTGCACTCCGTCATCGTATGTATATTCTCGCTAGCTTTTCACGCTCAGCCATTTGTTTATTCCAGCTCTCATGCTGTATGTTTTGTTTTGCTCTTTAATGTGTCTATGTGCCAGTTTAGTTCTCATTTTTGTACATCCTAGCTTTTATGCTAGCGTCCTTTGTTTGTTTTATTCTACTAGCTCCATCATTTTTGTTATATAGCTCTTTTTGTTATTTAAATAGTGTATATCTTACCTTTGCTGTGTTCACTTGACACATCCTCGAGGGAATCGAACCCGGCATCACAATGCCGAACAGACGTAACAATTATGACAATAATTTGTTGACACAAAAGAAATGGCAATCACTTTTACCTACAAAGGACACACAGCTAAGTAGTTAGCTTCCTATTAGCAAATTTAATTTTACATTCATTTCTATATTGTGTAAAGGACCAAAAAAAAAAAATGTCCTGCCCTTTTATGACTTTGAGCCCCTGCCCCTCTATAATCATGTGCACGTCCCTGCTGGTGGGACGCAACAGTACACATGCACATGCATGTTACATGTCATATCAAAACCCCCCAACCATGAACCGCTGCAGCACTCTGGGGAAACGGCGTCTCAACCACCCAAGAAAGAACGCCGTCGGAAGGAGCTGACCGAGCAGCATCTCATCTCATTGGCTGCCACTCCCGCACTCGTGACAGCCGCGCCGACGCCTGAGACGCGGGAGGGGAATTGGTGATCCATCATGTCCCCCGCCCCGCCCTTGAGGCTCCCCAACACCTGTCTCGGGGCCCCGAGGCTGTCCAACTCTGAGAGTAATGAAGATGATATGACAGCGAGCGTGAATGAACCGCTAACGGGTGCGATGCTTCATTCAAATAAAACCCCATCCATCCATTTTCTGCCGCTTTGGGGTCGCAGTGGGCGCTGGCGCCTATCTCAGCTACAATCGGGCGGAAGGCGGGGTACACCCTGGACAAGTCGCCACCTCATCGCAGGGCCAACACAGATAGACAGACAACATTCACACTCACATTCACACACTAGGGCCAATTTAGTGTTGCCAATCAACCTATCCCCAGGTGCATGTCTTTGGAGGTGGGAGGAAGCCGGAGTACCCGGAGGGAACCCACGCATTCACGGGGAGAACATGCAAACTCCACACAGAAAGATCCCGAGCCTGGATTTGAACCCAGGACTGCAGGAACTTCGTATTGTGAGGCAGACGCACTAACCCCTCTGCCACCGTGAAGTCAAATAAAACCCCGATAAGTTTATTCCAGCAGACACAAATACTCTGTGATTTGTATCATTACACAAGTTGGCCTTGGCTGAGGTCAGCGCTCTTCTGGATGTCCAAACTACGCTGTCGTGAGTTTAAAAAGGAATCTGGCGGCAGGGAGATTTCAATTCATCTTAAAAGTCAAATGATGTGCCACTTTGTCGCCATCTTCACCATCAGCGGTACTTTATAAGCACCGGTGTACCGTACAGGCCAACATGGTGTCATGATCCCCATGTCTAGCATTAAAAGATTACAGTTGGTACAAAATGCGCCTGCTAGACTTTTGACAAGAACAAGAAAGTTTGATCACATTACGCCTGTACTGGCTCACCTGCACTGGCTCACGTGCGCTGGCTTCCTGTGCACTTAAGATGTGACTTTAAAGGGGAACATTATCAAAATTTCAAAAGGGTTAAAAACAATAAAAATCAGTTCTCAGTGGCTTGTTGTATTTTTTGAAGTTTTTTTCAAAATTTTACCGGTCCCAGAATATCCCTAAATAAAGCTTTAAAGTGCCTTATTTTCGCTATCTTCGAAACCACTATCCATTCCCCTGTGACGTCATACAGTGCTGCCAATACAAACAACATGGCGGTTACCACAGCAAGATATAGCAACATTAGCCCGGATTCAGACTCGGATTTCAGCGGTTTAAGCGATTCAACAGATTACGCATGTATTGAAACAGATGGTCAGAGTATAGAGGCAGATAGCGAAAACGAAATTGAAGAAGAAATTGAAGCTATTGAGCGAATAGCTATTGACGTTATTCGGCCATAGTGTAGGTGTATCTAATGAAGTGGCCCATAGCATGGCTGCCTTATTAGCATCGCCGGTAAAATGTGCGGACCAAACGATCAGGACTTTCGCATCTTGTGACACTGGAGCAACTTAAATATGTCGATTGGTAAGTGTTTGTTTCGCATTAAATGTGGGTATCTAGTTTCAAATGTACATACAGCTAGCGTAAATAGCATGTTAGTATCAATTAGCGTAGCATGTTAGCATCGATTAGCTGGCAGTCATGCCATGACCAAATATGTCTGATTAGCACATAAGTCAACAACATCAACAAAACTCACCTTTGTGATTTTGTTGACTTAATCGTTGCAAATGCATCTGCAGGTTATCCATACATCTCTGTGCCATGTCTGTCTTAGCATCGCCGGTCAAATGTGAAGACACTCTGGTACATTCAATGGGGGTCTGGCGGCAGATTTCTTGCCAGTGGTGCAACTTGAATCCCTCCCTGTTAGTGTTGTTAGACCCTCCGACAACACACCGACGAGGCATGATGTCTCCAAGGTTCCAAAAAATAGTCGAAAAAACGGAAAATAACAGAGCTAAGACCCGGTGTTTGTAATGTGAAAATGAATATAGCGGGTGTGTTACCTCGGTGACGTGACGTACTGACGTCATCGCTAAAAGACCGATAAACAGAAAGGCGTTTGATTTGCCAAAATTCACCCATTTAGAGTTCGGAAATCGGTTAAAAAAAATACATGGTCTTTTTTCTGCAACATCAAGGTTCTGACGCCTGCATAGGTTTGGTGATAATGTTCCCCTTTAAGGTTTTACTACTTATGTATAAAATACTACACGGTCTACTCCAGCCTATCTTGCCGATTGTATTGTACCATATGTCCCGGCAAGAAATCTGCGTTCAAAGGACTCCGGCTTATTAGTGATTCCCAAAGCCCAAAAAGAGTCCGCGGGCTATAGAGCGTTTTCCGTTCGGAATGCCCTCCCAGTAACAGTTCGAGATGCCACCTCAGTAGAAACATTTAAGTCTCATCTTAAAACTCATTTGTATACTCTAGCCTTCAAATAGACTCCCTTTTTGGAACGGTTGATCTGCCGCTTCTTTTCTTTTTCTCCTATCTCCCACTCTCCCTTGTGGAGGATGTCCGGTTCGATGTCCATGGATGAAATTCTGGCTGTCTAGAGTCGGGACGCAGGATGGACCACTCGTCTGGAGTCGGGACCCAGGATGGACCGCTCGCCCGGAGTCGGGACCCAGGATGGACCGCTCGCCCGGAGTCGGGACCCAGGATGGACCGCTCGCCCGTGTATCGGCTGGGGACATCTCTGCGCTGCTGATCCGCCTCCGCTTGGGATGGTTTCCTGCTGGCTCCGCTGTGGACGGGACTCTCGCTGCTGTGTTGGATCCGCTTTCGACTGGACTCTCGCGGCTGTGTTGGATCCACTATGGACTGAACTTTTCACAGTATCATGTTGGACACGCTCAACATCCATTGCTTTTGGTCCCCAGAGGGGGGGAGTGGGTTGCCCACACATGTGGTCCTCTCCAAGGTTCGCATAATCCTCATTGTCACCGACGTCCCACTGGGTGTGAGTTTTCCTTGCCCTTATGTGGGCCTACCGAGGATGTCGTAGTGGTTTGTGTTGTGGTTTGTGCAGCCCTTTGAGACACTAGTGATTTAGGGCTATATAAATGAACATTGATTGATTGATTGATCTTGGATCATGGCATATTCTGGTTTTGGTTCTGTTTATCACATTCTGTCTAGTATTTGTCTTCCTCAGTTCTTTGTGGCACTTCCTGGTTTTGTTCCGTTGTCATAGTTACCCATTCGGTGTCACCTGTCTCTCCTTTGATCCCGCGCACCTGCCCTTCATTAGTTATCTCCCTATTTAAGACCGCCTTTGTTTGACATTCTTTCTTGGACTCTCGTTTGCTCCCACGCAACAGATGACGTCGCATTCCAGCATTGTGGTATCTATTAGCGCTCGATTAGCTTCCACGCTATTTGGTTTGTTCTTTTCCCTAGTTCTCACGCTAGCGCTTTCTGTTCATTCTAGCTTCCAGGCTAGTTCTGTTGTTTTGTTTGTAAGTGCCTTCATGCAAAGTGTTTTGTTTCCTAGTCTGTTTTATAGTGTTCTTCAGTGTGTAAATAAATCATTATCCTTACCCTCACGCTGTGTTCCATCTTCGCTGCACCCACGAGAGAACAACTCGTCACCACGATGCCACTGAGACGTCACACACAGGCTGTTAAAAGAATTGCCACAAATGGCCCCCGGGCCACACTTTGGACACCCCTGATCTAAACCACAAGGAAGTGGAGATTCAAATCATTTGAAGTCCCCTTTAAGTTATGCATGATTCTTTATTATATCCTCCTGAGAACCTGCATCCTCTGCTTTGGACGTGGGGTTGTGTTCCATTTCTTTCGTCAAAGTTAAAGGCCTACTGAAACCCACTACTACCGACCACACAGTCTGATAGTTTATATATTTATATATATCCATCCATCCATCCATCATCTTCCGCTTATCCGAGGTCGGGTCGCGGGGGCAACAGCCTAAGCAGGGAAACCCAGACTTCCCTCTCCCCAGCCACTTCGTCTAGCTCTTCCCGGGGGATCCCGAGGCGTTCCCAGGCCAGCCGGGAGACATAGTCTTCCCAACGTGTCCTGGGTCTTCCCCGTGGCCTCCTACCGGTTGGACGTGCCCTAAACACCTCCCTTGGAAGGCGTTCGGGTGGCATCCTGACCAGATGCCCGAACCACCTCATCTGGCTCCTCTCGATGTGGAGGAGCAGCGGCTTTACTTTGAGATCCTCCCGGATGGCAGAGCTTCTCACCCTATCTCTAAGGGAGAGCCCCGCCACACGGCGGAGGAAACTCATTTCGGCCGCTTGTACCCGTGATCTTATCCTTTCGGTCATGACCCAAAGCTCATGACCATAGGTGAGGATGGGAACGTAGATCGACCGGTAAATTGAGAGCTTTGCCTTCCGGCTCAGCTCCTTCTTCACCACAACGGATCGGTACAACGTCCGCATTACTGAAGACGCCGCACCGATCCGCCTGTCGATCTCACGATCCACTCTTCCCTCACTCGTGAACAACACTCCTAGGTATTTGAACTCCTCCACTTGGGGCAATATATATATATATATATATATATATATATATATATATATATATATTTAATAATACAACTTTAACATTTGACAACCAAACAATAAAACAAGGCGACTCGGTAAAGAATCTGGGTATTATCTTCGACCCAACTCTCTCCTTTGAGTCACACATTAAAAGCGTTACTAAAACGGCCTTCTTTCATCTCCGTAATATCGCTAAAATTCGCTCCATTTTGTCCACTAAAGACGCTGAGATCATTATCCATGCGTTTGTTAAGTCTCGTTTCGACTACTGTAACGTATTATTTTCGGGTCTCCCCATGTCTAGCATTAAAAGATTACAGTTGGTACAAAATGCGGCTGCTAGACTTTTGACAAGAACAAGAAAGTTTGATCACATTACGCCTGTACTGGCTCACCTGCACTGGCTTCCTGTGCACTTAAGATGTGACTTTAAGGTTTTACTACTTACGTATAAAATACCACATGGCCTAGCTCCAGCCTATCTTGCCGATTGTATTGTACCATATGTCCCGGCAAGAAATCTGCATTCAAAGGACTCCGGCTTATTAGTGATTCCCAGAGCCCAAAAAAAGTCTGCGGGCTATAGAGCGTTTTCATTTCGGGCTCCAGTACTCTGGAATGCCCTCCCGGTAACAGTTCGAGATGCTACCTCAGTAGACGCATTTAAGTCTCATCTTAAAACTTGTTTATATACTCTAGCCTTTAAATAGACCCCCTTTTTAGACCAGTTGATCTGCCGTTTCTTTTCTTTTTGTCATATGGACCGCTCATCCAGAGTCGGGACCCAGGATGGACCGCTTGCCTCTGTATCGGTTGGGGGCATCTCTGCGCTGCTGATCCGCCTCCGCTTGGGATGGTTTCCTGCTGGCTCCACTTTGGATGGGACTCTCGCAACTATATTGGATCCACTTTGGACTTGATTCTCACGGTTATGTTAGATCCACTATGGATTGGGCTTTCACGATATCATTTTAGATTCGCTCGACATCCATTGCTTTCGGTCCCCTGGGGGGGGTTGCCCACATATGTGGTCCTCTCCAAGGATTTTCATTGTCATCATGGTCGACGTCCCACTGGGAAGAGTTTTTCCTTGCCCTTATGTGGGCCCTACAGAGGATGTCGTTGTGGTTTGTGCAGCCCTTTGAGGCACTTGTGATTTAGGGCGATATAAATATTTGATTGATTGATTGATTGATTGATTAATTGATATATCAATGATGAAATCTTAACAATGCAACACATGCCAATACGGCCGGTTTGGTTTACTAAATAACAATTTTAAATTTCCTGTTGAAAACATCGCGGAATGATGACGCGTGCTTGTGACGTTATTGGTTGGAGGGGACATTTTAGCCCAGCACCACATGCGTCTAAAAGTCGTCTTTTTTCATTGCGCAATTTCACAGTATTTTGGACATCTGTCTTGCTGAATCTTCTGCAATTTGTTCGATTAATAATGGAGATGTCAAATAGGAATGCTGTTGGTGGAAAGCGGTGGATTGCAGCTGTCTTTAGCAACCGAAACACAGCCGGAATTTCTTTATGTATTGTGAAGCTTTAACACAGAGCGATCAAGCGAACATGTTTCCCTACGTCAACCAGCAAGGTTTTGGATGGGGAAATTGTGATATTAAGTCGGCTCTTACCAGAGACTTGAGTGGATTACGCAACCTCATCCTGCAGCTCAAAAAAGGAGCTGTTATCTTGGCTCCTCGGCTTCTCTCAGAGACACTGGCGTTCACCGCAGCCATCCGACTTTCAGGTATGACTTTATAATCTCACTAAAACACTATTAACACAATAAGCAGATAAGGGTTTTTCCAGAATTATCCTAGTAAATGTGTTTAATTACATCTGAAACGCTCCCACTGCTGCCGTCTGGAGCCGTCACGTTTTCTTTTATTATTTTTTTTTAGTGCTTCACTCTAACTTTCCTCATCCACGAATCTTTCATCCTCGCTCAAATTAATGGGGGAATCGTCGCTTTCTCGGTTCGAATTGCTCTTACTGCTGGTGGCTCACATTATAAACAATGTGAGAATGTGAGGAGCCCTCACATCGGTGACATCACGCACACATTGTCTGCTACTTCCGATACAAGCAAGGCTTTTTTATTAGCGACCAAAAGTTGCGAACTTTATCGGCGATGTTCTCTACTAAATACTTTCAGCAAAAATATGGCAATATCGCGAAATGATCAAGTATGACACATAGAATGGACCTGCTATCCCCGTTTAAATAACAAAATCTCATTTCAGTAAGCCTTTAAACATTCACTAAGCAAAACCCAAATACCCACTGCTGAGGATGCTGGGTCCAAGACAGCTTAGCTCAAGACAGGGGTGTCAAACTCGTTTTAGAGCTGGTAAAGTCACGGCACGATAACTGAAAAATAAAGTTAATTTCAGATTGTTTTCTTTGTTTAAAAATAGAACAAGCGCTGAGAATGTACAAATCATAATGTTGTTGGGGTTTTTTTACACTTACATGTTGCGGTTAATAGCTCTCTATCTTTATTTGTCGTTTGTTATGGTTGCTGAGGGGAGATGACGGCAACAGACACCAGGGACCGGGTATGTACAATAATTTATTATATATATATACATATATTCATCAATCCATCCATCCATCCATGTTCTACCGCTTGTCCCTTTTGGGGTCACGGGGCTGGAGCCTCTCTCAGCTGCAGTCGGGCGGAAGGCGGCGTACACCCTGGACAAGTCGCCACCTCATCGCAGGGCCAACACAGATAGACAGACAACATTCACACTCACATTCACACACTAAGTCAATTTAGTGTTGCCAATTAGGTGCATGTTATTGGAAGTGGGAGGAACCCGGAGAGAACCCACGCAGTCACGGGGAGAACATGCAAACTCCACACAGAAAGATCCCGAGCCCGGGATTAAACCCAGGACTACTCAGGACCTTTGTATTGTGAGGCAAATGCACTAACCCCTCCTCCACCGTGCTGCCCTGTATATAATCAATATTCACATATAATAATACAAAACAATACTAACAAATAAGCAAACCTAAGGAAATGGAGTGTGCCAAACCCAAGAGTGTGTGTGTGTGTGTGTGTGTGAGGCTATGTGTGTGGTTAGCTTAAGTGTGTGTTACCAAGTTTTGATGAGAGCGAAGGAACGAGGCAGTACATGGGGCAGGCAGGTGATCCGGGGCGAGAGGGAGACGCTAGAGTCCAGGGTCGAGCGAGGAGTCGAGGAACGAGGAAGGCAGTCGAGATCCAGGGCAACGGAAGGAAAACACTGCGGAAACACTGGAGAAGACAAGGAACAAATGAAGCCATAGAGAGGAAACAAGGATAGAGCATAAAGCTTGTCTCTTACGGTACACCATTTGAGAACTAAGTTCCCGCCAGAATCCTTGGGTCCAATGGTCCTTTAAGCAGCTTGCCCTCATATAGAGTCAGGTGTGCAGATTGCCAATTGTCTGCAGGCGTGTAGCTGCGTGGGCGTGCTGCTCTCAGTGCCAGCAGGGGCGTGTCCGAGCGCGCTGTCAGCAGAGCCTCTAGGTGCTCCCGCAGAGAAGGGAGAAGCAGACTGAGCGTGCGCCGTAACATATGTATTTATATTTTCTGAATAGATTGTGTGATAATGTTCATCAGTCAACTCATTGGCGTTAATTTTCAATCAATCAAGATAAAAAGTATATATATATATCAAAATCAAATTACAATATGTTACTTATGTAGTTTGATCATTTTCCTCGACTGATGTTCTAACACAGGGGTAGGGAACCTATGGCTCTAGAGCCAGATGTTGCTCTTTTGATGACTGCATCTGGCTCTTGCTGACGTTGCTTAACACGATAAGTGGTAATCACAGTGTTAAAAATAACGTTCAAAATACAAAACGTTCTCATGCATTTAAATCCATCCGTTTCTATCGCACCTGTTCAAGAAAATGCATTAATAGTCAAAAGTATTTTATTTATTATTAGTTAGCTTTAGAATGGAGTAACAATGTTATTAAAAAGAATAAGAGATGCACGCATTTGTTTGTTGTAATCAGGGAAAATCAAAATAAAATAGGTGTAAAATTCTCCTGTTTCTCCTCATTGAGCTAAATTGAATCCTGTCTCTGTTTAATTCCTTGCTTCTTGTCTGTTTAATAGATTTCATCAGTGTTTGAACCTGACAGTTGTATTCAGTGTTAAAAATATTATATGGCTCTCACGGAAATACATTTTAAAATATTTGGCTTTAATGGCTCTCTCAGTCAAAAAGGTTCCCGACCCCTGTTCTAACATGTGGTTTATTTTGTACATATGCAGCATCGTCAACAAAGATACAAATAATTGCTATTGCGACATCCAGTGGACACATTTAGAACAGCAGTCTCTTTCATTCAAAAATTTCAGGTACGTTTTTATGCTTGGCAAACTCATCCCGCAGGCCAGATAAAACCTGTTCTTGGGCCGTACGTTTGACACCCCTGGCTCAAGGGGAGCCCTGGATTGAGGCATTATTGGTAAAAAAGAAAGTTGTAAAATTAGATTGAGCCAGTAAAAACTAGCATTTATGGATTAATACAGCGAGCTAAAACTGCTAAGTAACCACAGTGGAGGCAGCGCGAGCGTTAACACGTCTCTCAAAATCCTCGCCTTACCTGGCTCCCTCCCGCCCTGACCGCCGTCCCCCCGCTGGGCCGCCGGTGCTCCCGCGGTTCCAAAGAAAAGGGATGAAGAGCGGCAGCTTGCAGGAAGGATAGCGCTGCATATGAAATGGTTCCGGGGGCTCGGGAGCAGCATGCGATTACCATTTTCAGGGCAGAGGGTTACATTAAGAGAGGCAAAGTGGAGAATCATTAGTGTGGCTGGGGAAGGGAGGTCAAGGTCAAACCCTCAAGAAGGTTAAAGCGGGTCCATGCAGTCAGACTTAATAATAAGACCATTTAGGAATAAGAATAACTCCTAAAGTTGCTAATTTTTCTGGCTTTGTGTTAAGACAGCCGACATTCAGCACACATCTTCCTAAATATCATAGACCAGGCTTGGGCAATTTTTTTGACTTGAGGGCCACATATAGAGAAAAAAATGTGCCTGGGGGGCCGTTATATCTATTTTTAGGAACACTAATAGAATACCTAAGCCGGATAGTCGAACCTCGGATTCAGGAGGAACAGTGTGGTTTTCGTCCTGGTCGTGGAACTGTGGACCGGCTCTGTACTCTCGGCAGGGTTCTTGAGGGTGCATGGGAGTTTGCCCAACCAGTCTACATGTGCTTTGTGGACTTGGAGAAGGCATTCGACCGTGTCCCTCGGGAAGTCCTGTGGGGAGTGCTCAGAGAGTATGGGGTGTCGGACTGTCTTATTGTGGCGGTCCGCTCCCTGTACGATCAGTGACAGAGCTTGGTCCGAATTTCCAGTGAGGGTTGGACTCCGCCAAGGCTGTCCTTTGTCACCGATTCTGTTCATAACTTTTATGGACAGAATTTCTAGGCGCAGTCAAGGCGTTGAGGGGTTCCGGTTTGGTGACCGCAGGATTAGATCTCTGCTTTTTGCAGATGGTGTGGTCCTGATGGCTTCATCTGACCGGGATCTTCAGCTCTCACTGGATCGGTTTGCAGCCGGGTGTGAAGCGACCGGAATGAGAATCAGCACCTCCAAGTCCGAGTCCATGGTTCTCGCCCGGAAAAGGGTGGAATGCCATCTCCGGGTTGGGGAGGAGACCCTGCCCCAGGTGGAGGAGTTCAAGTACCTAGGAGTCTTGTTCACGAGTGAGGGAAGAGTGGATCGTGAGATCGACAGGCGGATCGGTGCGGCGTCTTCAGTAATGCGGACGTTGTACCGATCCGTTGTGGTGAAGAAGGAGCTGAGCCGGAAGGCAAAGCTCTCAATTTACCGGTCGATCTACGTTCCCATCCTCACCTATGGTCATGAGCTTTGGGTCATGACCGAAAGGATAAGATCAAGGGTACAAGCGGCCAAAATGAGTTTCCTCCGCCGTGTGGCGGGTCTCTCCCTTAGAGATAGGGTGAGAAGCTCTGCCATCCGGGAGGAACTCAAAGTAAAGCCGCTGCTCCTTCACATCGAGAGGAGCCAGATGAGGTGGTTCGGGCATCTGGTCAGGATGCCACCCAAACGTCTCACTAGGGAGGTGTTTAGGGCACGTCCAACCGGTAGGAGGCCACAGGGAAGACCCAGGACACGTAGGGAAGACTATGTCTCCCGGCTGGCCTGGGAACGCCTCGGGATACCCCGGGAAGAGCTAGACGAAGTGGCTGGGGAAAGGGAAGTCTGGGTTTCCCAGCTTAGGCTGTTGCCCCCGCGACCCGACCTCGGATAAGCGGAAGAAGATGGATGGATGGATAATAGAAAACCTCACAATGTCTGATTGAATGCTACAAACGCTATGACTGACTGCCTTAAAAAACGTAATTGAATTTTACATTTTTCTATGAAAGATAAAACACTGAATATTGAAAAAATATGAACGTCACACCCCTTTTCGATCGACATATTTTACAATCAAGTGAAACGCAACAAAATTGCAACAAACAGTGAAGTATGAACACAAAGGGTACAAAATAAACCAACTAGAATCTGACTTATCTGGATAATTCTGAGAGATCTCATATTGGCTTATTGTTTTAATAGTGTTTTAGTAAGATTGTAAAGTCATACCTGAAAGTCAGGGGGCTGCGGTGAACGCCGGTGTCTCTGAGAGAAGCCGAGGAGCCAAGATCACAGCTGCCTTTTTGAGCTGCAGGAGGAGGTCGCATGTTCCACTGAAGTCTCCGGTAAGAGCCGACTTAATATCACAATTTCCCCATCCAAAAACTTGCTGGTTGACACAGATTAATTAGTATGAGTCAAAGATTAATTAGTATGAGTCATTCGGGAGCACAAAATATAAAACACTTTAGCCCACAAAACAAAGAATGAAATTGTGCAGATTTTTTTTTCTTTTATCAAAATGAGGAAGTCATTTCCAAAGCGGGGGGCTTGGAGCGTGATACTGCACGATACTGATAAAGCGCGTTGCCTAGGATCACACGCAATTGGCCCTATGGTTAAAAACACCGACCTACAGTACGCCCACATTAATTATTATGCGACTCAATGGGCATTCCATTATGATACAGTCAGCCCACGCCCGCACATGCCCCTGTTCTAAACGACCACTTCCTGCGGGGACCGAGGAGACGCCACCCTTGACCTTTCATGTTAGCGACCGAACCAATCGGCGAGGAAAAGCACTCGTAGCCACGTATTCGTCATTGTCAGCTCGCACAGTTAATCAGATTAACCTCGACGAATGCTGCCCGACCCGCATTGACACCTCGCTGAGTCGTTTTAATTACCCTCCCGCGCCTCCTCACACACACACACACACACACACACACACACACACACACACACACGTCTTAATCAGGGCAAGAAACCATAAAAAAAATAAAAAAAAACACCGAGCATTGCGACGAACCTGATTAAATCATTCAAACCTCATTCCATTTCCATTTGCCTAATCATGTCTATCATCTTGGCACAAAAAGTCAAACACTAAGTAGTGCAGCTGATGAGAAGACAACAAAGCTGGATATTAGTCAATAATGCATGCATGCATCTCTTATTGGAGATGTGCATATTAACAGCCCAGCCATATAATAACCGTCATGACAAATTCATGATGTGGCTGCCGGAGCCTGCCGATGAATATTCAAACATGGAGTCGGGCCAAGTTAAAGAGAGTGTCCCGTGAGAAAAAAAAAAGAAAAAAAGAAAGACACCTTGCGGTTCTTTACTGGCAAAATGCCTCATTCAAATCCATTTGTTATCAAGGTTATTTCCACCTCGCACGGCCCGCCATTAAAGGCCGACTGAAATGAGATTTTCTTTTTTAAACGGGGATAGCAGGTCCATTCTATGTGTCATACTTGATCATTTCGCCATATTGCCATATTTTTGCTGAAAGTATTTAGTAGAGAACATCCACGATAAAGTTCGCAACTTTTGGTCGCTAATAAAAAAGGCCTTGCCTTTACCGGAAATAGCAGACGATGTGCGCGCGACGTCACGGATTCTAGGGCTCCTCACATCCTCACATTGTTTATAAAGTGAGCCTCCAGCAGCAAGAGCTATTCGGTCTGAGAGAGCGACAATTTCCCCATTAATTTGAGCGAGGATGAAAAATTCCTGGATGAGGAAATTTAGAGTGAAGGACTAAAAAAAAACAATAAAAATCAAGTTTAAAAAAAGGAAATTGCATTGGGAGCAATTCTATTACGCCTGTTTGGCATCGATTCCCTCGAGGATGCGTCGAAATTGAACACAGCAATGGTAAGATTTAAGGATTTAAACTAAAAGAGAGCTTTGAACAGAAACACTGGATCTAACAATTTGATTGATTGATTGATTGATACTTTTATTAGTAGATTGCACAGTTCAGTACATATTCCGTACAATTGACCACTAAATGGTAACACCCCAATAAGTTTTTCAACTTGTTTAAGTCAGGGTCCACGTTAATCAATTCATGGTACAAATATTTACTATCAACATAATACAGTCATCACACAAGTTAATCATTATAGTATGTACATTGAATTATTCACATTATTTACAAAGTTCCAAAATAAAGTAAAAAAAAAAAAAAGGCAATTGCATTGGGAGCAATTCCATTACGCCTGTTTGGCATCGTGGTGCCGGGTTCGATTCCCTCGAGGATGCGTCGAAATTGAACACAGCAAAGGTAAGATTTAAGGATTTATTTAACTAAAAGGGAGCTTTGAACAGAAACACTGGAGGTAACAAAAGGCAAACCAAAAACGCTAGCATGAGTACTAAGGTATACTATAATGAAAACTAAACTGGCACGTTGGCACATAAAAGGGAGAAACAAAACATAGAGCATGAGAGCTGGAATAAACAATGGCTTAGCGTGAAAAGCTAGCGAGAATATACATACGTGAAAAAATGCAGGCGTAACTCGTTGCGTGAAAGCAAATTATGAACCCAGGCTGAACAAACAAAAAGGAAGGCTTATAAAGTGAAGGTGATTAACTGTAGCAGGTGTGCGGGACCGTGAGTAGCAGGTGAACTAATGAGTAACCAAGGTGACTGACTAAACAGGAAGTAAGCGGGTCAAACTGAGAATGAGACAACAATGGAACAATAAACAATATGTGAAGATCCGAGTAACGGGTCGCAACAAATTCAGATGTTTTTAGACACATTTACTAGGATAATTCTGGGAAATCCCTTATCTTTCTATTGTGTTGTTAGTGGTTTTAGTGGGTAAAATAGTACCTGATAGTCGGAGGGGTGTGCTTTACCATGAATTGATTAATGTGGACCCCGACTTAAACAAGTTGAAAAACTTATTCGGGTGTTACCATTTAGTGGTCAATTGTACGGAATATGTACTGAACTGTGCAATCTACTAATAAAAGTATCAATCAATCAATCAATCCACGGGTGTGTTGACGCCAGTCTCTGAGAGAAGTCATGAAGCTGCAGCAGGACAGAAGCTCCGCAGATCTCCGGTAAGAGGCGACTTTTTACCACAATTTTCTCACCGAAACTTGCCGGTTGACAAGTGGTCGGGAACCATATTCGCTTGACCGTTCTGATCCATAGTAAAGCTTCACCTCCGGGAATTTTAAACAAGGAAACACTGTGTGTTTGTGTGGCTAAAGACTGAAGCTTCCCAACTCCATCTTTCTACTTTGACTTCTCCATTATTAATTGAACAAATTGCAAAAGATTCAGCAACACGGATGTCCAAAATACTGTGTAATTGCGCGATGAAAAGAGACGACTTTTAGCCGCAAGTGGTGCTGGCTAATATGTCCTCTCCAACCAATAACGTCACAAACTCGCGTCATCATACGCGTCATCATTCCGCGACGTTTTCAACTGTAGAATGATCGAGGGTGAGTTCTTGGTTTCTTATGTGGGTTTATTGTCAGGCAGTCTCATTAACATCCTGCCAGCGCGGCAACAACACATAACAACAGCAGTCACGTTTTCGTCTACCGTAAAGCAGTTCGTCTGCCGTAAACAGCAATGTTGTGACACTCTTAAACAGGACAATACTGCCATCTACTGTGCATGCATATGTGACAATAACATCTACGGATTTTAGAGCAGTGGTTCTCAACCTTTCTTCGGTGATGTACCCCCTGTGAACATTTTTTTTAATTCAAGTACCCCCTAATCAGAGCAAAGCTATTTTGGTTGAAAAAAAAAGATAAAGAAGTAAAATACAGCACTATATCATCAGGTTCTGATTTATTAAATTGTATAACAGTGCAAAATATTGCTAATTTGTAGTGGTCTTTCTTGAACTATTTGGAAAAAAAGATATAAAAATAACTAAAAACTTCTTGAAAAATAAATAAGTGATTCAATTATAAAATGTTTGAATATTATAAAATGTTTTATTTGTGCTAAATTTAAAAAAAATACCACAAAAAATGTAATGTATTTAATTTGTGCTAAAGGACAAAAAGAGATCAAATAGCCACCAAAATGGAATTTATTTGTGCTAAAAGACAAAAAAAGACCAAAATAGTAATAATAAAAAAAAAATTGTGCTAAAGGACAAGATCAAAAAAATGTCACAAATATTTATTTTATTTGCAGCAAACTACAAAAGAAGGGCAAAGAAAGTTCACAAACTGTATTTTATTTGTGCTGAATGACAAAAGAAGGGCAAAAATTTCCACAAAATATATTTTATTTGTGCTAAATGACAAAAAAAGACCCGAAGAAATCATTTTAATTACAGCGGGCCGTGTATTGATTTGGTTAAAGTCAACAAAATCTATTTAATTTGTGAGAAATTACAAAAAAGTCCAAAAGAAGTCAACAAAATGTGGGTTTTTTTTCTGCAAAATGACAAGAAATGACCAAAAAGTCAACAAAATTTGTTTTATTTTTGCAAAGTGACAAAAAAAGTCAATAAAATGTATTTTATTTCTTCAAAATAACAAAAAGAGACAGAAAAAGTTAACAAAATGTTTTATTTGTGCTAAATAAATAAAAATTACCCCAAAAAATGTAATGTATTTTATTTGTGCGAAAGGACAAAAAGAGATCAAATAGCCACCAAAATGGAATTTATTTGTGCTATAAGACAAAAAAAGACCAATATAGTAAAAAAAAAAAAGATTATGCTGAAAGACAAAAAGAAACCAAAAACATTTCACAAATATCTATTTTATTTGTACCAAATGTCAAAAGAAGGGCAAAACAAGTTCACAAACTGTATTTTATTTGTGCTAAATGACAAAAGAAGGGCAAAAATCTCCACAAAATATATTTTATATGTGCTAAATGACAAAAAAAAGACCCGAAGAAAACATTTTGATTACAGCGGGCCGTGTATTGATTTGGTTAAAGTCAACAAAGTCTATTTAAATTGTGAGATATTACAAAAGAGTCCAAAAGAAGTCAACAAAATGTGTTTTTTTTCTGCTAAATGACAAGAAATTACCAAAAAGGTCAACAAAATGTATTTTATTTGTGCGAAGTGACTAAAAAAGACCAAAACAATCAACAAAATGTATTTTATTGGTGCTAAATGACAAAAAGAGACAAAAAAAAAAAGTAAACGAAATGTGTTTTATTTGTGCGAAATGACAAAAAGACACCAAAAAATGGCACCAAAATTGAATATATATGCGCTAGGTCCCCAACCACCGGGCCGAAGAGTTTTTTATAAATTTGTATTTATTTATTTTATTTATTTCTTTATTTGTGGTATTTGACAGAAAAAGACCCAAAGAAGTAAAACAAATAAATTATTTTATTTGTGCTAAATGACAAAAAATAACCAAAAAAGTCAACTAAATGTATTATATTTCTGCTAAAGGACAAAAAAAGACCCGAAAAAGTCAACAACATGTATTTTATTTGTGCTAAATGACAAAAAGAGACCTAAATAAGTCCACAAAATGTATTTTATTTGTTCTGACAAAAAATGACCAAAAAAGTAAACTAAATTTATTATATTTCTGCTAAAGGACAAAAAGAGACCCAAATAAGTCAACAAAATGTGTTTTGTTTGTGCTAAATGACAAAAAAGACCAGAAGTCAACAAAATGTAATTTATTTGCACTAAATAACAAAAGAAATAACAAAAAGTCAACATGTATTTTATTTTTGCTATATAACAAAAAAGAAACCAAAAAATGTCACCAAAAATGTATTGTATTTGCGCTAAATGACAAAAGAAAACCAAAAAATGTCAGACAAATGTGTTTTATTTGTGGTAATTGATAAAACCCCCCACAAAAAAGTAAACAAAATGTATTTTATTTCCTGCTAACTGACAAAAAATGACTAAAAACGTCAACTAAATGTATCATATTTCTGCTAAAGGACAAAAAGAGACCCAAGTAAGTCAACAAAATATATTTCATTTGTGCTAACTGACAAAAAATGACCAAAAAAGTCAACTAAATTTATTATATTTCTGCTAAAGGACAAAAAAAGACCCAAATAAGTCAACTAAATGTATTTTATTTGTGCTAAATGACAAAAAGAGACCTAAATAAGTCCACAAAATGTATTTTATTTGTTCTAACTGACAAAAAATGACCAAAAAAGTCAACTAAATTTATTATATTTCTGCTAAAGGACAAAAAAAGACCCAAATAAGTCAACTAAATGTATTTTATTTGTGCTAAATGACAAAAAGAGACCTAAATAAGTCCACACAATTTATTTTATTTGTGCTAACTGACAAAAAATGACCAAAAAAGTCAACTAAATGTATTATATTTCTGCAAAAGGACAAAAAGAGACCCTAATAAGTCAACAAAATGTATTTTATTTGTGCTAAATGACAAAAAGAGACCTAAATAAGTCCACACAATGTACTGTATTTGTTCTGACAAAAAATGACCAAAAAAGTCAACTAAATTTATTATATTTCTGCTAAAGGACAAAAAAAAGACCCAAATAAGTCAACTAAATGTATTTTATTTGTGCTAAATGACAAAAAGAGACCTAAATAAGTCCACACAATTTATTTTATTTGTGCTAACTGACAAAAAGAGACCTAAATAAGTCCACATAATTTATTTTATTTGTGCTAACTGACAAAAAATGACCAAAAAAGTCAACTAAATGTATTATATTTCTGCTAAAGGACAAAAAGAGACCCAAATAAGTCAACAGAATGTATTTTATTTGTGCTAAATGACAAAAAGAGACCTAAATAAGTCCACAAAATGTACTGTATTTGTTCTAACTGACAAAAAATGACCAAAAAAGTCAACTAAATTTATTATATTTCTGCTAAAGGACAAAAAGAGACCCAAATAAGTCAACAAAATGTATTTTATTTGTGCTAAATGACAAAAAGAGACCTAAATAAGTCCACAAAATGTATTTTATTTGTTCTAACTGACAAAAAATGACCAAAAAAGTCAACTAAATGTATTATATTTCTGCTAAAGGACATAAAAAGACCCAAATAAGTCAGCAAAATGTATTTTATTTGTGCTAAATGACAAAAAGAGACCTAAATAAGTCCACAAAATGTATTTTATTTGTTCTAACTGACAAAAAATGACCAAAAAAGTCAACTAAATTTATAATATTTCTGCTAAAGGACAAAAAAAGACCCAAATAAGTCAACAAAATGTATTTTATTTGTGCTAAATGACAAAAAGAGACCTAAATAAGTCCACAAAATGTATTTTATTTGTTCTAACTGACAAAAAATGACCAAAAAAGTCAACTAAATGTATTATATTTCTGCTAAAGGACAAAAAGAGACCACAATAAGTCAACAAAAATGTATTTTATTTGTGCTAAATGACAAAAAGAGACCTAAATAAGTCAACAAAATGTATTTTATTTGTTCTAACTGACAAAAAATGACCAAAAAAGTCGACTAAATCTATTATATTTCTGCTAAACAACAAAAGACACCCAAATAAGTCAACAAAATGTATTTTATTTGTGCTAAATAACAAAAAGAGACCTAAATAGGTCCACAAAATGTATTTTATTTGTGCTAACTGACAAAAATGACCAAAAAAGTCAACTAAATGTATTATATTTCTATTAAAGGACAAAAACAGACCCAAATAAGTCATCAAAATTTATTTTATTTGTGCTAAATTTAAAAAAAGACCAGAAGTCAACAAAATGGGATTTATTTGCACTAAATTACAAAAAGAAATAACAAAAAGTCAACAAAATGTATTTTATCTGTGCTGAATAACAAAAAGAAACCAAAAAATGTCACCAAAAATGTATTATATTTGCGCTAAATGACAAAAGAAGACCCAAAAATGTCAGCAAAATGTATTTTATTTGTGGTAATTGCCAAAAAAAGTCAAAAAAATGTATTTTATTTCTGCTAAAGTACAGAAAGACACCCACGGAAGTCCACAAAATGTATTACCGAGAATCCTTTTAATTACAGCGGGCCGTTTATTGATTTGGTTAAAGCGCAAAGAGGAAATTGATTGGAAGTGGGCACTAATTGGAGGAAGGTTGTTCAAAAGTTAATTTGTGACCACACAAAACAAACAATAAATACGACAGTAAAAGGCAAAGTACAAACTTCAAGGTCATAATTGAGCACGTAAATAACCCCCTGGAGACCTCATTTACACCTTTTTATTTACACGTGGTCTACATTCCATTTATTTGGATGTTTTGTTTATTTAATCATGTGCTTTGCTATTGAGCTCTCCTTTATTTCACTGGGATTCCTAAACTCTAAGCTTGTTTAAATGAATGTGTACCTGTCCTACTACTACGGAAATTAGACTTTGGTTAAAATCTGACATATTTGCAGGTCATGTCTATGTTTCATAAATATTTGCTTACGCTATTTTTAATTTAAAAAAAAGGGGAAAGAATTTGGTAAGTCCTTATAATAAAATAGGGATAATAAATGTTTGGAGTATAAGTCGAGAGTAGAAAGTCCAACACAACAGCAATGATTAAACAAAACAGTGCAACAAGTGGAGCCCTCATGACTTTAACTCTAACAGCAACAAAGTAGTGACTTTTTATAGCGCATACAGAGCTAGATAAAGCTGATGTGATGCTTCCCATCAGTGCTTCTTAATTTTTTTTAATTTTTTTTTTTTTGCACCACACCGAGGATGAACAAAATCTCACACTGTGCCACAACTATAAATATTTTCTATCATCTCTAAAATTGTTGTAAGTACACCTCTGCATAATATTGTATCCTTATTAGCATTAAAGAAAACAGAAAAATAACAAATAAATATAGATCACCTTATAAAAAATAGAATAACTTTAACATTGTTTTTAGTCGGTCCCAGAAAATATTTAAAGTGCATCCGTTTGCCTGAATGACAAAATGTTTTATTTCATATAATTATTGAAACGACAAACATTTTTTGATTGACATTACCATTTGATACACATCCATCCAATATAAATATTTATATGTATAAAAATATATATGTATATAAAAATATATATACTCTACCGATACTATAAATTAGGGGTATCCAAACTTTTTCGACCAAAGGCCGCATAATGAATAAAAATACCAAAAAAAAAGCTAAAAACTTCCATCCATCCATCCATTTTCTGCCACTTATTCCCTTTGGGTTCACAGGGTTGGTGCCTATCTCAGCTACAATCGAGCGGAAGGCGGCGTACACCCTGGACAAGTCGCTACTTCATCACAGGGCCCCATTTTTTACTAAAAAATTAAATTAAAAACTAATAAATTCCAAGTGATGATATAAATATTTATATATATATAAAAATATATATATAAATATAAATATATAATCTACCTATACTATAAATTAGGGGTATCCAAACTTTTTCGACCAAAGGCCGCATAATGAATAAAAATACAAAAAAAATGCTAAAAACATCCATCCATTTCCTACCGCTTATTCCCTTTGGGATCGCGGAGGGCGCTGGTGCCTATCTCAGCTACAATCGAGCGGAAGGCGGCGTACACCCTGGACAAGTCGCTACTTCATCACAGGGCCCCATTTGATACTAAAAAATTAAATTAACAACTAATATAAATATTTATATATATAAAATATGTATATATAAATATAAAAATATATATACTCTACCTATACTATAAATTAGGGGTATCCAAACTTTTTCGACCAAAGGCCGCATAATCCATCCATCCATCCATTTTCTGCCACTTATTCCCTTTGGTTTCACGGGGTTGGTGCCTATCTCAGCTACAATCGGGCGGAAGGCGGGGTACACCCTGGACAAGTCGCCACTTCATCACAGGGCCCCATTTGATACTTAAAAATTTAATTAAAAACTAATATAAATATTTGTAAATATAAAATATATATATAAATATAAAAATATATATATACTGTACCTATACTATAAATTAGAGGTATTCAAACTTTTTCGACCAAAGGCCGCATAATCCATCCATCCATCCATTTTCTACCGCTTATTCCCTTTCGGGGTCGCGGGGGGCGCTGGCGCCTATCTCAGCTACAATCGGGCGGAAGGCGGGGTACACCCTGGACAAGTCGCCACCTCATCGCAGGGCCAACACAGATAGACAACATTCACACTCACATTCACACACTAGGGCCAATTTAGTGTTGCCAATCAACCTATCCCCAGGTGCATGTTTTTGGCGGGCCAGCTCTAATGTTAATTTGATATTGCCTTAAGGGTCAAATTAAATTACACGGCGGGCCAAATTTGGCCCCGCGGGCCAGAGTTTGACACCCATGCTCTAACCACAGAGCCACTGAGCATGTAAAGTGTGGACAGTGTTGGAAGGTACAAGAAAAGATGCTATATACCACAGGTTTGTCTGCACTGACCCAACATCTACGGCATGGGTGTCAAACTCTGGCCCGCGGGCCAAATTTAGCCCACCGTGTAATTTAATTTGGCCCTTAAGGCGATATCAAATTAACATTAGAGCTGGCCCGCCGGTGTTATACAGCGGTGGTGCCGCTGTAACACCCTGGACAAATCGCCACCTCATCGCAGGACCCACACAGATAGATAGACCACATTCACACTCACATTCACACATTAGGGCCAATTTAGTGTTGCCAATCAACCTATCCCCAGGTGCATGTCTTTGGAAGTGGGAGGAAGCCGGAGTACCCGGAGGGAACCCACGCATTCACGGGGAGAACATGCAAACTCCACACAGAAAGATCCCGAGACTGGATTTGAACCCAGGACTGCAGGAACTTTGTATTGTGAGGCAGATGCACTAACCCCTCTTCTACCGTGAAGCCCGTCAGGAGAACATTCGCAACATAAACACAACAGAACTAATTCCCAGAACCCCTTGCAGCACTAACTCTTCCGGGACGCTATTCTTTCGTTTGTTTTTTGAAAGTTGATTTTGCACTGTTAAGTTGTATAAGCGTTGCTTGTTTTATATTCGGTGTTAAAGCAAATCAGTTTAGCAAACTGAGCAATAATTAACGTTTTTATTCTCGCACTTTCTCTGGCTACTTGAATGTTCATTATTGTTATTTTATTTTCAAAAGTTTTATTAGCCTTTGGAAAAAGTTTATTTTGATACTTATCTCAGAGGGCTGCAAATAGAAAAGAGGCATTACATTTTTATTCAAATTTTATTTGATATAACATTGATGTTTTTTTAATTATTATTAGTGTGTGAATGTGAGTGTGAATGTTGTCTGTCTATCTGTGTTGGCTCTGTGATGAGGTGGCGACTTGTCCAGGGTCTACCCTGCCTTCCGCCCGATTGTAGCTGAGATAGGCGCCAGCGACCCCGAAAGGGAATAAGCGGTAGAAAATGGATGGATGGATGGATATTATTATTTGAAACTGCATTTTGCATGTCACTATAAAGTAACATAAGCCTTGCTTGTTCAATATTCATTGCAAAACTTGTTTAGGTCCTATTAAAAGGTTAATTTGTTCAAATTTGGCCCGCGCGTCTTTGTTCAGTTTTTACATTTCGGCCCACTCTGTGTTTGAGTTTGACACCCTTGGTCTACGTAGTTTTCACCCGCACGACTAAAGACAAGTGGGTCAAGTACGTCCAGCGTGCTATAAATAACCCTGATCAAAAGCTGAATTCTCGGCGGGCCTGATTCCACGTTAACGTGCGCTCAACGAGGCCGAGCCTTTGTGGCGCTCAACAGATGCACAACGCAAGCCTCGCTTTTCTTCCGCGTCCTCACGCCGACCTCACCGCGTACCCTTGATGCCCGTAAAATCCAATTTTGATGATTTTTCTTCCGGTGATTAATGCGCGTCAAGGCACATCGGGCTCATTTGGCCGCATTAGTCTTGATGTTTGGTTTGCGTGAATCCAACGCGACCATATGCTCCTTCCTGATTGGATTTGTCCTCCGTGTTCCGCACACCTCCATGATTGCACTCGCTTTGCTGCTCCCGTTCCAGGCCGCGCTTTTAATCACGACCACGATAGATTTTGTTTTTTTTCCCCCCATGTTTTTGCATCAATTCCACCTCAAAGGCAAGAATTTCCCTTCACTGAGCGTAAAGGGCCTGACCTACTAACTTGCACGCGGAGCTGATCGACTAAACTTGTGAGCAGAGAATCGCGTCTCTTCAGTGAGCAAAATAAGAAGCACCATCCCTTTAGCGCAGGGGTGTCAAAAGTCAAATACAGAGTGGGCCAAAATTTTAAACTGAGCAAAGCCGCGGGCCAAGGTTGAACAAATGAACCTTTTAATAGGGACCCAAACAAGTTTTGCATTGAATATTGAACAAGCAAGGCTTATATAACTTTATAGTGACATGCAAAATCCAGTTTCAAATAATACTAATAATTTAAAAATAGCAATGGCATATCAAATCAAATTTCAATAGAAATTGAATGCCTCTTTTCTATTTGCAGCCTTCTCAGGTGAATATCAAAATAAACTTTCCCCACAGGCTAATAATACATTTTTATATTGTAGCGTCCAGGAAGAGGTAGTGCTGCAAGGGGTTCTGTGTATTTGTCCTGTTGTGTTTATGTTGTGTTACAGTGCGGATGTTCTCCCGAAATGTGCTTGTCGTTCTCCTTTAGTGTTGGTTCACAGTGTGGCGCATATTTGTAACAGTGTTAAAGTTGTTTATACGGCCACCCTCAGTGTGACCTGTATGGCTGTTGACCAAGCTTGCATTGCATTAGCGTGTGTGTGTGTAAAAGCCACATATATCATGTGAGTAGGCCGGCATGCTGTTTCTACGTAGGAAAAGCGGACGTGACGAAAGGTTTTAGAGGACGCTTGAGGCAGTGCCTTTAAGACACGCCCCCAATATTGTTGTCCAGGTGGGAATCAGGAGAAATTTGGGAGAATGGTTGCCCCCTGTGATTTTCGTGAGGGGCACTGAAATTTGGGAGTCTCCTTGGAAAATCGGGGGGGGGGGGGGGTTTAGCGGTGAATGCGGTGTTACAGCGACACCGCCGCTGTATAATACCGGCGGGCCAGCTCTAATGTTAATTTTATTTTGCCTCAAGGGCCAGAGTTTGACACCCATGCTTTAGCGGGTTTTTCCTTATGAAATACGCAGAATATACGCTGGTGGTCACAAACGGCCAGCCATCCATCTTCTTTTGCTTATCCGAAGTCAGGTCAAAGCGACGAGTTCCCCGTTAATTTGAGGGAGGATGAAAGATTCGTGGATGAGGAAAGTTAAAGTGAAGCACTAAAAAAAGAAAAAAAGAAAAGGCGACGGCAGTGTGAGCGTTTCAGATGTTATTAGACATTTACTAGGATAATTCTGGAAAATCCCTTATCTGCTTATTGTGTTAATAGTGTTTTAGTGAGATTATAAAGTCATACCTGAAAGTCGGATGGCTGCCAGTGTCTCTCAGAGAAGCCAATGGAGGAGTTAAAGTTAAACTTAAAGTACCAATGATTCTCACACACATACTAGATGTGGCGAAATTATTCTCTGCAATTGACCATCACCCTTGATCAGCCCCTGGGAGGTGAGGGGAGCAGTGGGCAGCAGCGGTGCCGCGCCCGGGAATCATTTAACCCCCAATTACAACACTTAATGCTGAGTGCCAAGCAGGGAGATAATGGTCCCATTTTTATAGTCTTTGGTATGACTCGGCCGGGATTTGAACTCATGACCTACCGATCTCAAGGCGGACACTCTAACCACTAGGCCACTGAGTAGGTAGCCAAGATCACAGCTGCCTTTTCGAAACTACAGGAGGAGGTCGCATAATCCACTCAAGTCTCCGGTAAGAGCCGACTTAATATCACAACTTTCCCATCCAAAAAACTTGCTGGTTGACTTAAATAAACATGTTTGCTTGACCGCTCTGTGCTAAAGCTTCACAACAAACAAAGAAACACCGGCTGGGTTTCGATGCTAAAGGCAGCTGCAACCCACCGCTTTCCACCAACGGCATTCTTCTTTGACGTCTCCATTATTAATTGAACAAATTGCAAAAGATTCAGCAACACAGAGGTCCAAATTACTGTGTAATTATGCAATGAAAAGAGACGACTTTTAGCCGTAAGTGGTGCTGGGCTAATATGTACATTACAACTCGAGACGTCACAAACACCCGTCATAATTCCGCGACGTTTTCAACAAGAAACTCCGCAGGAAATTTAAAATTGTGATTTAGTAAACTAAAAAGGCCGTATTGGCATGTGTTGCAATGTTAATATTTCATCATTGATATATAAACTATCAGACTGCGTGGTCGGTAGTAGTGGGTTTCAGTAAGCTTATTTATATATCAGATTATATATTGTATCTTTACCCTTTGTCACATTTTTTGTCGCATTTTCCTTGATTGTAAAATATGTCGATGGAGTTCATTTTTTCTCAATATTCAGTGTTTTATCGTTCATAGAAAAAATTTGCAATTCTGTTTCGTTTTTGTAAGGCGGTCTGTCAAAATGTTTTTAGAATTCAATCAGACATTATCGCGAGGTTTTGTATTAGTGTTCCTAAAAATAGATATAGCGGCCCCCAGAGACTGTTTCTTTCTCTAAATTTGGCCCACCAGTCAAGATATTTGACCAGGCTTGCTCCGAGGTGTTGTTTTTATTCCGAGTCGTGCAACTTCACAGCCGCCCGACTTTAAAAAAATGTATAAAAAAAAATTAGCACCCGGCAAGCGTCGTGACGAGTTAGCGCAAAGGTTATTTCCCGCGGCGTTCGTTTTTTTTTTTTTTTTTTTCATTTCTGGTAATCATTTCATCATTTGCTCCGTCATTCACACGTTCCTCTTTTACCCTGGGAGTCTTTCCTCTTCTGGCGCCTCATTAAGCCTTTTAACTGATTTTTTGTTATTTTTCTATTTAAATGTTGTTTTTTTAAATCCCGCTGCAGTCTTCGGAGCGCCGGAATTAGGGAAGAAAAAGTGGGTGTTTGAGCGCCAGCGTACGGAGCCTGCATGGCTAATGACGAGCTGGGCCGACGGTATTATAATTCTGACCCACTTGTGCGCGCCTGGTTCGGTCTTTTCCTGGTCTGAAGGGCCGGCATCAATAAGGGAGACCATACCTCTGGCTCTCCTTTGACGTCACGCCTCCCAGAGGCATTCAATCAATCAATCAATGTTCATTAAAATAGCCCTAAATCACAGGTGTCTCAAAAGGCTGCACAAGCCACGACGACATCCTCGGTTCAGATCCCACTTCGGGGCAAGGAAAAACTCACAACCCCGTGGGACGTCAAGGAGAATGACTGAGAGAAACATTGGCGCCATTCAGAGGGAAGTGTCAGGGGACGCCGTGATTCCGCGCACTCGGGTTACACCTCATTCAAAAGCCTCTTTTTCGGGGGTTTGGGGTGGGGGGGGGGGGGTAATAACTACCGACTTATAAAGCCAGCGACACACACTGATGGCCTTTTTCCACTGCTAATCCACGTGGGAAAGATCTGATAGAAACGGTTTGGAAAAGGGGGCGACATATTGCGTTGGAGTGTCCCGATACAACCTTTTCACCACCAATACGATAGTGGAGCCTTGAGTATCGGCCAATACGATACAATATCAGCAGGAAAAATCCATCAATCAATCAATGTTTACTTATATAGCCTTAAATCACAGTTGTCTCAAAGGGCTGCAAAAGCCACAACAACATCCTCCGTTCAGATCGTACATCAGGGTAAGGAAAAACTCAACCAAGTGGGATGACAATAAGAAAGCTTGAAGAGGACCCCCTATCCCCCGGTCGCCCACATCTGCGGTCCTCTCCAATGTTTCTTATTGTCATCCCACTGGGTTGAGTTTTTCCTTGCCTTGACGTGGGATCCGAACCAAGGATGTTGTTTGTGCAGCCCTTTTAGATACTTTTGATTTAGGGCTATGTGAGTTAAAAAATTATGAAAAAACACTAACATATTCATTGTTAACAGTCTGGGTTGGACTTCTGCTGTTTTGAATTCAAATTAGAGCGATAATTTGTCGTCTGGCGACATCTAGTGGTAAAGATAACTCATTACATATGTCATGTTTTGTGGTCACGTTCTGTTTCGTTTTGGATTCATTGGGCACGCTTGTTTTGTCACCATACCAACCCATCAGTTTTCACCTGTTCTGTGTTCACGACTCACGCCCCTGATTTGTCTTGACTCACGCACCTGTCATCACTGCACCTATTTAAGCCTGTAGTTGCCAGGCAGTCAGCCTGGCGACATCACCCTCTACCATCCTCTACACACCCTAGCTCCATGCTGATGATCCATGCTCTTTTCTCTTTCCCTGTAAGGTTTGTTATTCATGCCATAGTTTGCAAGTTTTGTTTTTATGTCCAGAGTTTATGTTGTAGAAATAGTTTTGTTTCATAGCCAAGTTTTTGTACCTCCTTTGTGAGCGCCTTTCGTTTATTCTTTTTTTTGAGTTAAGATTAAAATATGTCGTTACCTTCACATCGTGTCCGATCCAGTCGCTTTGCACCACGGGAAAACAAACTGCACCATAGTCCAAGTCATGACAACATCAAGCACTTGATGCGGTAAGAATAATGCAGACACGTTTGTTACTATATACACTATATTTCCAAAAGTATTTGGCCACCCATCCAAATGATGAGAATCAGGTGCCCTAATCACTTGGCCCGGTGTATAAAATCAAGCACTTAGCCATGGAGATTGTTTCTGTGAAAGAATGGGCCGCTCTCAGTGATTTCCAGCATGAACTATCACAGGATGCCACCTGTGCAACAAATCCAGTCGTGAAATTCCCTTGCTTCTAAATATTCCAAAGTCAACTTAATCATAAGAAAAGTGACGATTTTGGGAACAACAGCAACTCAGCCACCAAGTGGTAGGCCACGTAAACTGACAGAGAGGGGTCAGCTGATGCTGAAGAGCATAGGGCAAAGACTGCACTTAATATAACCTTCCAATTAGCCCACGTACAGTGGGCAGAGAGCTTCATGGAATCAGTTTCCATGGCCGAGCAACTGAGTCTAAGCCATACATCACAAAGTCCAATGCAAAGCTTGGGATTTAGTGGTGTAAAGCATGTCGCCACTGGACTCTAGAGGAGTGGAGATGTGTTTTTTGGACTGATGAATCAGGCTTTTTCATCTGGCGATCTGATGGACCAGTCTGGGTTTGGATGTTGCCAGGAAAACGCTACATTTCGGACTACATTGTGCCGAGTGTGAAACTTAGTAGAGGAGGAATTATGGTTTGGAGTTGGTTTTTCAGGAGTTGGGCTTGGCCCCTTGGTTCCAGTAAAAGGAAGTTTCAATGGGGCGGTTTAGCTCGGTTGGTGGAGTGGCTGTGCCAGCAACTTGAGGGTTGCAGGTTCGATTCCCGCTTCTGCCATCCTAGTCACTGCTGTTGTGTCCTTGGGCAAGACACTTTACCCACCTGCTCCCAGTGCCACCCACACTGGTTTGAATGTAACTTAGATATTGGGTTTCACTATGTAAAGCGCTTTGAGTCACTAGAGAAAAAGCGCTATATAAATATAATTCACTTCACACTTCACTTCAATGCTCCAAGATACCAAAACATTTCGGACAATTCCATGGGATGGCACTTCAAGTTCATATGTGAGTAAAGGCATGTGGTCAAATACTTTTGGCAATATAGTGTATGTCACGGCAAGGTCGCATGTTAATGCGTGGATCATTTTCCCAGGATGCAGTGGGAACCCCGGAGGCAGGGTGCAGGTAAGACAATGATTTATTCCTCATAAATCTGGCAAAATACATAAAAGTGTGCCGATTGCACGGGAAACTAACGAAACAACTAACGGGAAAAGCTTAGCATGAAAAACCAACAAACAATGGCAAAAGCTTCTTAGCTCAGGAATCGAACGGAAAAGACACGTAACTTGTTGCATAGCGCAAACAAGACAGCCAGCCAGATTGTGGAGAAAAAGCAGGAATAAATAGCTCTCTGATTAGTGCCCGGGAGCATTTGAGCGTCCCGAGCACTAATCAGAGGCAGGTGAAAATAATCAGCCCCCATGGCAACTAAAACACAAACCCAGGGGTGCTGAAAACAGAACAAAGGGAGTCAAACTAAAATAAAACACGATCCGGGCAACGGATCATGACGATATACTTTCTAATACGCTTCTGCCTTTAGCCTGTATGTGGAAATCGAATATGCAACTATGACTATTTGATACTGTAGATAGATAGATAGATAGATAGATAGATAGTACTTTGTTGATTCCTTCAGGAAAGTTCCCTCAGGAAAATAAAAATGTATATTGACAAACGTGTCGTTAGCTTGGGTGTCATTGTGTACTTAACTGTTGTGTAGCTGCTAGCTCCTAGTAGCCTATAGCCTACCATGTTTACCTTTTTTGTAAATGACTAAAATATGCAATGGACGTTGAGTGTGTCTAGCATAATATTGTGAAAGTCCAGTCCATAGTGGATCCAACATAATAGTGAGAGTCCAGTCCATAGTGGATCCAACATAATAGTGAGAGTCCAGTCCATAGTGGATCTAACATAATAGTGAGAGTCCAGTCCATAGTGGATCCAACATAATAGTGAGAGTCCAGTCCATAGTAGATCTAACATAATAGTGAGAGTCCAGTCCATAGTGGATCCAACATAACAGTGAGAGTCCAGTCCATAGTAGATCTAACATAATAGTGAGAGTCCAGTCCATAGTGGATCCAACATAATAGTGAGAGTCCAGTCCATAGTAGATCTAACATAATAGTGAGAGTCCAGTCCATAGTGGATCCAACATAATAGTGAGAGTCCAGTCCATAGTTGATCTAACATAATAGTGAGAGTCCAGTCCATAGTGGATCTAACATAATAGTGAGAGTCCAGTCCATAGTGGACCTAACATAATAGTGAGAGTCCAGTCCATAGTTGATCTAACATAATAGTGAGAGTCCAGTCCATAGTGGATCTAACATAATAGTGAGAGTCCAGTCCATGGTAGATCTAACATAATAGTGAGAGTCCAGTCCATAGTGGACCTAACATAATAGTGAGAGTCCAGTCCATAGTTGATCTAACATAATAGTGAGAGTCCAGTCCATAGTAGATCTAACATAATAGTGAGAGTCAAGTCCATAGTAGATCTAACATAATAGTGAGAGTCCAGTCCATAGTTGATCTAACATAATAGTGAGAGTCCAGTCCATAGTGGATCCAACATAATAGTGGGAGTCCAGTCCATAGTGGATCCAACATAATAGTGAGAGTCCAGTCCATAGTAGATCCAACATAATAGTGAGAATCCAGTCCATAGTGGATCCAACATAATAGTGAGAGTCCAGTCCATAGTGGATCCAACATAATAGTGAGAGTCCAGTCCATAGTGGACCTAACATAATAGTGAGAGTCCAGTCCATAGTGGACCTAACATAATAGTGAGAGTCCAGTCCATAGTGGGGCTAGCAGGAGACCATCCCGAGCAGAGACGGGGTCAGCAGCGAAGAGATGTCCCCAACCGATGCACAGGCGAGCGGTCCACCCCCGGGTCCCGACTCTGGACAGCCAGCACTTCATCCATGGCCACCAGACCTGTGCCCCCCGCTTCCACAAGGGAAAGAAGGGCAGAAAAGAAAAGAAACAGCAGATCAACTGGTCTAAAAAGGGGGTTTATTTAAAGGCTATGTGAAGTGAAGTGACTTATATTAATACAGCACTTTTACTTTAGAGCAGGGGTCACCAACCTTTATGAAACCAAGAGCTACTTCTTGGGTACTGAGTAATGTGAAGGGCTACCAGTTTGATACACACTTAAATAAATTGCCAGAAATAGCCAATTTGCTCAATTTACCTTTAATAAATAAATCTATATATATTTTTTTTTTAAAATGGGTATTTCTGTCCGTCATTTCGTCATACATTTTTTTTCCTTTTACGGAAGGTTTTTTGTAGAGAATAAATGATGAAAAAAACACTTAATTGAACGCTTTAAAAGAGGAGAAAACACGAAAAAAATGAAATATTAAATGTGAAACATAGTTTATCTTCAATTTCGACTCTTTAAAATTCAAAATTCAACTGAAAAAAATGAAGAGAAAAACTACCTGGTGGGGCGGCATAGCTCGGTTGGTAGAGTGGCCGTGCCAGCAACTTGAGGGTTTCAGGTTTGATTCCCGCTTCCGCCATCCTAGTCACTGCCGTTGTGTCCTTGGGCAAGACACTTTACCCACCCTCTCCCAGTGCCACCCACACTGGTTTAAATGTAACTTAGATATTGGGTGTCACTATGTAAAGCGCTTTGAGTCACTAGAGAAAAGCGCTGTATAAATATAATTCGCTTCACTACCTAATTCGAATCTTTTTGAAAAAACAATAAAATATTTGTAATTTTTCCTGATTAAGATTAATTTCAAAATTTTGATGACATGTTTTAAATAGGTTAAAATCCACTTTGAAATAAGATTTAAATTTGATTCTACAGATTTTCTACATTTGCCAGAATAATTTTTTTGAATTTTGATTTAATAAGTTTGAAGAAATATTTCAAAAAATATTCCTCGTCGAAAAAACAGTAGCTAAAATGAAGAAATAAATTAAAATGTATATATTATCCTGCGATGAGGTGGCGACTTGTCCAGGGTGTACCCCGCCTTCCGCACGATTGTAGCTGAGATAGTTGCCAGCGCCCCCCGCGACCCCAAAAGGGAATAAGCGGTAAAAAATGGATGGATGGATATTATTCTTTACAATAAAAAAAGAAAGTACTTGAACATTGATTTAAATTGTCAGGAAAGAAGAGGAAGGTATTTAAAAGGTAAAATAGTATATGTGGTTAAAAATCCTAAAATCATTTTTAAGGTATAATTTTTTCTCTAAAATTGTCTTTCTGAAAGTTATAAGAAGCAAAAAAAAGAATTTATTCAAACAAGTGAGAACCAAGTCTTTAAAATATTTTCTTGGATTTGCCAATTCTATTTGAGTTTTGTCTCTCTTAGAATTAAAAATGTCGAGCAAAGCGAGACCAGCTTGCTAATAAATAAATAAAATAGAGGCAGCTCACTGGTAAGTGCTGCTATTTGAGCTATTTTTAGAACAGGCTAGCGGGCGACTCATCTGGTCCTTGCGGGCTACCTGGTGCCCGTGACCCCTGCTTTAGAGCTCTACCGGATCGACAAAATCCCCCCCAAAAACAGCACCAATGCTACCTGTAAAAAAGGCAGTAGGTTTTATTGTGAAAAAAAAACTGACTGGTCAGTTGCCAGAATTTTACCGTAAAAATAAAATGTTTCAGTAAAAAGCCTGGTGACTGACCTGTAAGTTTTATTACCATAAAATCTACTGACTTTTACTACAGTGCTGCTAGTGTTTCGTTTTGAAGCTAGTAGTAGCTTGCTTGACGATAAAATCCTGGGAAAGAAAGTAATCTCAGGGCATTCAGTCGCTCGCAATTGGACTGTTTGATTTGTCTTAGACGTTTCGACTCTCATCCGAATACGCTTCATCAGTTTGTGCTCATAGACTTAGATTTGTCAGGCTTGTCCCTGACAGTTTTGGATCTATGTCTTTTTCCTCTGCATTTGTCTTTGTTTCCTGTCTTTAGTTCCTGTCAGCACTCTTATTTTGGTTCTGTCTACTGTTTGTCTCCCTGAGTGCTGTGTCACCCCTAGCTATGGCTGATTGGCACCTGGCCACACCTGGTGTCAATCATGTCGTCACTATTTAGACCTGTTTTTTCCTCCAGTCAGTGTTGGATTATTGTCACCACTACCTGTCCATGACATTATTACTTATCGTTGTAGCTGTGCCTACTTCTGTTCACTCTGTTCATGCCATAAACAATGGATGTCCGCTAACTTTTTGCAACTTAACGCCAAAAAAACGGAAATGCTGATTATCGGTCCTGCTCGACACCGACCTCTATTTAATAATACAACTTTAACATTTGACAACCAAATAATAAAACAAGGTGACTCGGTAAAAAATCTGGGTATTATCTTCGACCCAACTCTCTCCTTTGAGTCACACATTAAAAGCCTTACTAAAACGGCCTTCTTTCATCTCCGTAATATCGCTAAAATTCGCTCCATTTTGTCCACTAAAGACGCTGAGATCATTATCCATGCGTTTGTTACGTCTCGTCTCGATTACTGTAACGTATTATTTTCGGGACTCTCCATGTCTAGCATTAAAAGATTACAGTTGGTACAAAATGCGGCTGCTAGACTTTTGACAAGAACAAGAAAGTTTGATCACATTACGCCTGTACTGGCTCACCTGCACTGGCTTCCTGTGCACTTAAGATGTGACTTTAAGGTTTTACTACTTACGTATAAAATACTACACGGTCTAGCTCCAGCCTATCTTGCCGATTGTATTGTACCATATGTCCCGGCAAGAAATCTGCGTTCAAAAGACTCCGGCTTATTAGTGATTCCTAGAGCCCAAAAAAAGTCTGCGGGCTATAGAGCGTTTTCCGTTCGGGCTCCAGTACTCTGGAATCAATCAATCAATCAATCAATGTTTATTTATATAGCCCCAAATCACAAATGTCTCAAAGGATTGCACAAATCATTACGACTACAACATCCTCGGAAGAACCCACAAAAGGGCAAGGAAAACTCACACCCAGTGGGCAGGGAGAATTCACATCAAGTGGGACGCCAGTGACAATGCTGACTATGAGAAACCTTGGAGAGGACCTCAAATGTGGGCAACCCCCCCCCCCCCCTCTAGGGGTCCGAAAGCAATGGATGTCGAGCGGGTCTAACATGATACTGTGAAAGTTCAATCCATAGTGGCTCCAAGACAGCAGCGAGAGTCCCGTCCACAGGAAACCATCTCAAGCGGATCAGCAGCGTAGAGATGCCCTCCCGGTAACAGTTCGAGATGCTACCTCAGTAGAAGTCTCACCTTAAAACTCATCTGTATACTCTAGCCTTTAAATAGACCTCCTTTTTAGACCAGTTGATCTGCCACTTCTTTTCTTTCTCCTATGCCCCCCCCCTCCCTTGTGGAGGGGGTCCGGTCCGATGACCATGGATGAAGTACTGGCTGTCCAGAGTCGAAACCCAGGATGGACCGCTCGTCGGGACCCAGGATGGACCGCTCGCCTGTATCGATTGAGGACATCTCTACGCTGCTGATCCGCCTCCGCTTGAGATGGTCTCCTGTGGACGGGACTCTCGCTGCTGTCTTGGATCCGCTTTGAACTGAACTCTCGCGGTTGTGTTGGAGCCACTATGGATTGAACTTTCACAGTATCATGTTAGACCCGCTCGACATCCATTGCTTTCGGTCCCCTAGACGGGGGGGTTTGCCCACATCTGAGGTCCTCTCCAAGGTTTCTCATAGTCAGCATTGTCACTGGCGTCCCACTGGATGTGAATTCTCCCTGCCCACTGGGTGTGAGTTTTCCTTGCCCTTTTGTGGGTTCTTCCGAGGATGTTGTAGTCGTAATGATTTATGCAGTCCTTTGGGACATTTGTGATTTGGGGCTATATAAATAAACATTGATTGATTGATTGATTGATTGATTGATAGTTCCTTCGTGTCACAGTAAGTGTTTTTGTTCATAGCCAAGTTTGTTATCCGCCTCATGCGAGCCTTTTTTTTTTTGTACCCCTTTGTTTGGTTTTGTTTTAGTGTTAAAACATGTTTTCCTTTACTACCTTCTCTGCATCTTGGGGTTTGTCACAAACTCAATGTGACAAGATTGGTCCAATATAGTCCAGCAGTTGGAGCCAAATCCTCAAATATTTATAATCCAAAAACCCGGAGGGTGGGCATGGGCAAGGATGGACTGGACTCTCACTATTATGTTAGATCAACTATGGACTGGACTTTCACAATGTTATGTAAGACCCACTCGACGTCCATTGCATCTGGTCTCCCATAGGGTGTGGTCACCCACATCTGCGGTCCTCTCCAAGGTTTCTCGTAGTCATTCCCATTGACGTCCCACTGGGTTGTGAGTTTTTCCTTGCCCTTTTGTGGGCTCTGAACCGAGGATGCCGTTGTGGGTTGTGCAGCCCTTTGAGACACTTGTGATTTAGGACTATATAGATAAACATTGATTGATTGATTGATTGATTGGTTTCGCCCTATCGTAGTGAGAAAAACAAGTGTTTTGATGCTAACGAACAATCCTAACTGTCAAAGCCAACGACCGTAGAATTGTAATTTCCCATCGTTCACATTGAGGTATTGTTTGTCAGAATGATCTCTGTGGATTAATACTACCAGTCCAGAATAGTCGGAATCCCCCATGTAAGCATTCCATTTAGTTGTAAACAAAAAGCATTCTGGTCACCTTCTGTGACCAAACTGTTCGTAACTCCTGTTATCTGTTAGAGGCTAAATTGCAGAGTCTTTTAGCCATACTTGCCAATCCTCCCGATTTTCCCAGGAGACTTCCGAATTTCAGTGCCCCTCCCGAAAATTTCCCGGGGCAACCATTCTCCTGAATTTCTCCCGAGTTCCATCCGGACAACAATATTGGGGTCGTGCCTTAAAGGCTCTACAACCTGTCGTTACATCCGCTTCCATACAGTCACAAGATATATACGGCTTTGACACACTTTGAATGCCAAGCATACTTGGTCAACAGCCATACAGGTCACACTGAAGGTAGCCGTAAAAAACACTTTAACACTGTTACAAATATACACCACACTGTGAACCCACACCAAACAACAATGACAAACGCATTTCGGGAGAACATCCGCATTGTAACACCACATAAACACTAGGGCTGTGAATCTTTGGGTGTCCCACGATTCGATTCAAAATCGATTTATTTATTTTTTCAATTCAACACGATTCTCGATTCAAAAACTTTTTTTTTTCCAGATGCAAAAGGATTCTCTTTTCATTCAATACTTAGGATTTCAGCAGGATCGACCCCAGTCTGCTGACATTCAAGCAGAGTAGTAGATTTTTGTAAAAAGCTTTTATAATTGTAAAGGACAATGTTTTATCAACTGATTGCAATAATGTAAATTTGTTTGAACTATTAATTGAACCAAAGATATGACTTATTTTATCTTTGTGAAAATATTGGACACAGTGTGTTGTCAAGCTTATGAGATGCGATGCAAGTGTAAGCGACTGTGACACTATTGTTTTATTTTGTTTTCTATAAATGTCTAATGATAATGTCAATGAGGGATTTTTAATCACTGCTATGTTGAAATTATAACTAATATTGATACTGTCGTTGATAATATTCATTTTTGTTTCACTACTTTTGGTTTGTTCTGTGTCGTGTTTGTGTCTCCTCTCAATTGCTCTGTTTATTGCAGTTCTGAGTGTTGCTGGGTCAGGTTGGGTTTTGTAATTGGATTGCATTGTTATGGTATTGCCGTGTATTGTTTTGTTGGATTGGTTAATTAAAAAAAATAAAAAAATAAAAATCGATTTTTTGAAAAATTAGAAACTATTCTGAATCGCACAACGTGAGAATTGCGATTTGAATTCGAATCGATTTTTTCCCACACCCCTAAAAAACATGACAGAACAAATACCCAGAACCCCTTGACGCACTAACTCTACAATATACCACCAAACCCCGACCCCTAACCCCGCCGCCCCTATCTCCCGAATTCAGAGGTCTCCAGGTTGGCAAGTATGCTTTTAGGAATGGTTAAAATGGTTGAAAGGACAGTGTTGTAGGACTTCTGACTTTTGCCGGTTGGTTTTCTGACTTTTGTAAAGTTCAGAAACCATCAACCGGGCGTTTGTCTTATCGCTTATACTCACAAGAAACCAAACCAGGCAACGTCGACTAGATGATCAGATCTTACAGGAAAGATCCACCTTAATCCCAGAACGGATTTGCATTTTTCGGGAACTTTGCTCGAACACCACGTACTTTCAATTCATGGGAACGTTTTTTGTAACGTTCTGGGCGCATTGTGATGCGGGGGGTTGTTTTCCCAAGATGCAGACAGATTTCGCCCAGATAGGAAAATGATTTATTGCAACAATAAATCAGGCAGGAAAAAAAACAAAGTGTGCACATAGCACTGGAAGACAGAGCCAAGTTGAGTCCAGCGTGGAAGCCAGTATATAAGACAGGAAGTTAAAAAAAATATAGAAATTAGCGTGGAATTTTGCATATCAAGAGGAATCAAAAAAAACTAACGGCTGTTACCTGAAGCCAGACTGAGTGTGGAAAGAAACAGGAATGAATAGCACTCTGATTAGTGCCCTGCAGCAGGTGAGCATGCCAGACACTAATCAAAGGCAGCTGCAACCAATCAGCACCCACGGTAACAGAAAACAAACTCAAGGGTGCACAAAACAGGAACTGAAGGAGTCCAAAACAAACAGAACATGATCCGGGCAACGGATGAAAACTGTTGTGTACAAATGAAGGTTTATTCAAACGTTTGATGAATGTGTGGGATGTGTATGCTACCACTAGTAAGTGAATGCAGATGACGTGTGGAATTAATGTGGAATTTACCAGAGAGTGTTGTCGATGCGGGCTGGATGTATCTTTCATCAAAATCCAAAGGAGAAGGTGAAGGGGTAGTCAGCAGAGAGGGAAGCAGTCGGGGGTTTGGAGAGAGGCAACGATGTCTGGGTCCTAACTATGGTCAAGGATCGGGGAAGGCAGGCAACAATCCGGGAGGAGGTCGTGAGGCAAGACACAATCACGGAGGACACTGTGGAAGACACAGAGGAAATCAAGACAGGAAGGAGGAAGAGCACAAGGAAGGAGGTGCCAGACGTGATGCTTAGTCAGGCGAGAATGGCTACGTTCTGGCGAAGGCCTCCTGGCTTCGCTGTCTCTATATGCCGCTCCCTCTCGTCAGGGCCAGGTGCGCTGATGGGTGATTGCCTGCAGCCTTGTCGCCGCATGGGCGTGCTGCGCCTGGCGCGAGCGGGGGCAGGTCCGATCAAACAGAACATGATCCGGGCAACGGATCATAACTGTTATGTACTCGGCAAAGGGAAGGAGGCGACACCAAGGCAGAACTGGGTTTTTGTTTATTTAGACCTTAGATCAATGTGTGGGATGTGTATGCTACGACTAGTGAATGAATGCAGACGATGTGTGGAATTAATGTGGAATTTACCAGAGGGTGTTGTCGATGCGGGCTGGATGTATCTTTCATCAAAATCCAAAGGAGAAGGTGAAGGGGTAATCAGCAGAGAGGCAATCAGTCAGGGGTTTGGAGAGAGGTAACAATGTCTAGGTCCTAACTATGGTCGAGGATCGGGGAAGGCAAGCAACAATCCGGGAGGAGGCCGTGAGGCAAGACACGATCACAGAGGACACTGTGGAAGACACAGAGGAAATCCAGACAGGAAGGAGGAAGAGCACAAGGAAGGAGTTGGCAGACGTGATGCTTACTCAGGCGAGAATGGCTACGTTCTGGCGAAGGTCTCCTGGCTTCGCTGTCTCTATATGCCGCTCCCTCTCGTCAGGACCAGGTGCGCTGATGGGTGATTGCCTGCAGCCTTGTCACTGCGTGGGCAGCAGACACAAAGGACATCAAGACAGGAACGAGGAAGAGCACAAGGAAGGAGATGCCAGACGTGATGCTAACTCAGGCGAGATTGGCTACGTTCTGGCGAAGGTCTCCTGGCTTTGCTGTCTCTATATGCTGCTCCCTCTCGTCAGGACCAGGTGCGCTGATGGGTGATTGCCTGCAGTCTTCTCGCTGCGTTGGCGTGCTGCGCCCGGCGCGAGCGAGGGCATGTCCGATCAAACAGAACATGATACGGGCAACGGATCACAACTGTTATGTACTCGGCAAAGGGAAGGAGGCGACACCAAGGCAGAACTGGGTTTTTGAAGGTTTATTTAAACCTTAGATCAATGTGTGGGATGTGTATGCTACCACTAGTGAGTGAATGCAGATGATGTGTGGAATTAATGTGGAATTTACCAGAGGGTGTTGTCGATGCGGGCTGGATGTATCTTTCGTTAAAATCCAAAGGAGAAGGTGACGGGGTAGTCAGCAGGGAGGCAAGCAGTCGGGGGTTTGGAGAGAGGCAACGATGTCTGGGTCCTAACTATGGTCAAGGATCGGGGAAGGCAAGCAATAATCCGGGAGGAAATCGTGAGGCAAGACACGATCACAGAGGACACTGTGGAAGACACAGAGGACATCAAGACAGGAACGAGGAAGAGCACAAGGAAGGATTTGCCAGACGTGATGCTTACTCAGGCAAGATTGGCTACATTCTGGCAAAGGTCTCCTGGCTTCGCTGTCTCTATATGCCGCTCCCTCTCGTCAGGACCAGGTGCGCTGATGGGTGATTGCCTGCAGCCTTGTCACTGCGTGGGCGGCAGACACAAAGGACATCAAGACAGGAACGAGGAAGAGCACAAGGAAGGAAGTGCCAGACGTGATTGGCTACGTTCTGCCGAAGGTCTCCTGGCTTCGCTGTGTCTAAATGCCGCTCCCTCTCGTCATGACTAGGTGCGCTGATGGGTGATTGCCTGCAGCCTTCTTGCTGCGTGGGCGTGCTGCGCCCGGCACGAACAGAGGCGTGTCTGAGCGGACAGCCAGAGGAGGAATTGCGACACTCATGAGAGACATGGGTTCGAATCCGCGCCGTGGCAGTACATTAACTCAGTGGACAAGAACATCAAGTTCACACGTGAGGATGTCAAATACAGTAAGTTGCCTTTTTTTTGGACTGTGATGTCCACATTGTCCACAGGTGTCTCCATGTCGGGGTTTACCAAAAACCCACACATACCGATCAATACCTACTTTTTGACTCACACCGCCCACTGGAAGACAAACTGGGCATTACCAGAACCAACAACATGGAGCTGATGATCTTCCCACCAGCCCACAGGACAAAGAAAAAGAGCAAAGGCATTGGAGAGAAGCCCCGCAAAACCTGTGGTAACCCCAGATGGTCCTTTTGTGAAACGCGCATCTAGTTCCAGAAACGACAAGAGCAGAGTGGAAGAGGAGGAAAAAGGTGCTCAGCTCACATTTCAGCAGCATTGCAGTATCCATCGTAAGAAAAAAAAAAAAAACACAAATAAAGTGCTTGGTCACCTTGTCACTCCATACCGAGCACAAAGCGAGTTTTTGTTTTATAGGTGGAAATGCAAATGTGAGAGATAAAAAAAAAAAAAAAAAAAAATCATTTTTTTTTTGTTTAGACAGGATGTAAGTGACGGCCTTCAACTGGCAACTTTGAACCACTTTCTTGGGGGAAGTCAGACCTTGTTTATTATCCGCACACATGTTGGCATCAGCACTCACGGCTCAAGTTTGGATCTTAGGTTCGAGGAAGATAAACCTGTTTTGACACTTTTGGATTGTTTGGATTGCCCCGAAAAGGTGATAAACATCCATCGTGCTGCAGCATTAACTGAAGATAAAATAGTCCCGGCATTGTCGTTTTTGTTTGTTGCACCGGTAAGAAACTGTAGGGAAGAAAATTGGGACAGGCTGCATTTCCCTCAGAACGAGGACAGACAGTTTGTGTCCTTAACTGAACGCTAACCTTTTTTTTTACTTTGCCAAAGTTACCTGCTCTCAGCTGGACGTCTAATTTAGCCTGAAAAGGACGACACTTGTCCTCCAAGCAAATCTGGAACTTTATCACCCTTGTACTGGTCCTCTCAGCCCAACTTTACAACTACACAGAGGCCCAGCCCACTCAAAATATCAAAACTGATTTATATATATATATATATATATATATATATATATATATATATATATATATATATATATATATATATATATATATATATATATATATATATACGACACGTACGTAGGATTAACCGAAGGAGCGTTCAAAACAAGATGGAATAATCACAACGCCTCCTTTAGAAACCAGACATTGCAGAATTCTACAGAACTCAGCAAACACATTTGGAACCTCAAAGACAATAATGTTGAATATTCAATAACATGGCAAATTCTTGCATCCAGCACACCTTACAACAGTGGTAATAAAAGATGCAACCTATGCTTAAAAGAGAAACTGTTTATTATATATCATCCAGATCTATCATCCCTCAACAAGCGCAATGAAATCATTTCAACATGCCGCCACAGACGGAAACACCTCCTAGGTAACACATGAGCCAATCACCACACCCTACGCCTGCCTGTACCCACCCACTCTGTGCCCTATATAAACCATTGTATGTGAATGCTTCCATTAAAATCTCCTGATGATTGAGGGAACCCCTCATGAAACAGTTCTGTAGAGATGAAGTAGTCTTGTGATTTTTCCCACACCTACACATATATATATATATATCTATATATATATATATATATATATATATATATTAGCGCTGCAAATCTTTGAGTGTCCCACGATTCGATTCAATATCGATTCTTGGGGTCGCGATTTGATTATAAATCGATTTTTTCGATTCAACACAATTCTCCATTCAAAAACGATATTTTTCCGATTTAAAAGGATTCTCTATTCATTCAATACATAGGACTTCAGCAAGATCTACCCCAGTCTGCTAAAAAAGCTTTTATAATTGTAAAGGACAATGTTTTATCAACTGATTGCAATAATGTAAATTTGTTTTAACTATTAAACGAACCAAAAATGTGACTTATTTTATCTTTGTGAAAACATTGGACACAGTGTGTTGTCAAGCTTATGAGATGCGATGCAAGTGTAAGCCACTGTGACACTATTGTTCTTTTTTATTATTTTTATAAATGTCTAATGATAATGTCAGTGAGGGATTTTTAATCACTGCTATGCTGAAATTATAATTAATATTGATACTGTTGTTGATAAAATTCATTTTTGTTTCACTACTCTTGGTTTGTTCTGTGTTGTGTTTGTGTCTCTTCTCAATTGCTCTGTTTATTGCAGTTCTGAGTGTTGCTGGGTCAGGTTTGGTCTTGGAATAGGATTGCATTGTTTTGGTATTGCTGTGTAGTGGTTTGTTAAATTGATACAAATATATATATATTTATATATATATAAATATATATATATATATATATATATATATATATATATATATATATATATATATATATATATATATATATATATATATATATATATACATACAAGCCCTGTTTCCATGAGTTGGGAAATTGTGTTAGATGTAAATATGAACAGAATACAATGAATTGCAAATCATTTTCAACCCATATTCAGTTGAATATGCTACAAAGACAATATATTTGATGTTCAAACTTAAAAAGATGACAGAGGTCTGTAATTTTCATCATAGGTACACTTCAACTGTGAGAGACAGAATGTGAAAAAAAATCCAGGAATTCACATTTTAGGAATTTTAAGGAATTTATTTGTAAATTATGGTGGAGAATAAGTATTTGGTCAACCATTCAAAGCTCTCACTGATGGAAGGAGGTTTTGGCTCAAAATCTCACGATTCATGGCCCCATTCATTCTTTCCTTAATACGGATCAATCGTCCTGTCCTATATATATTTTTTTTATTTATTTTTTTATTTATACTTATACATACTTATATATGTATACTTATATATATACACATTTATATGTATATATGTACATACATATACATATGTATGTATATATGTATTTATTTTTATATATAAATATATATATATATATATATACATATATATATACATATATATACTTATATATAAAGGATATATATATATGTGTGTATATATACTTATATATTTGTATATATATATATTTGTATATATATATATGTCTGTATATATACTTATATATTCGTATATATATATATATATATATATATATATATATATATATATATATGTGTGTGTATACATATATGTGTGTGTATATATAGATATATATATAAATATATCAGTATGTATGTATAGATATATACGTATTTATTTATGTATATTTTTATGTATTTATATATAAAGGATATATGTGTGTGTATATACTTATATATTAGTATATGTATGTGTGTGTATACATATATGTGTGTGTATATATAGATAGATAGATATATAAAATATATACATATGTATATCAGTATGTATGTATGTATACGTATTTATTTATGTATATATACATATATATATGACCAAGAACAACGCGGAGTTGGAAAATAATTACAACACTTTATGTACATATTTATATACACATTTATATAATATTTATATACTTATATAAGTAACTAGAAGCTCCATTCACATACAGAGTCCCATTGCTTTTATGAGCGGTCAAGCGAGTCAATAGCCGAAAAATCAATTTTTTTTAAATAAATAAAAAAACATTTTATTTTTGTTTTTTGTTTTTGTATTTGTGACGGCAGTTATTCTTTCGTGGCGGGCCGCCACAAATAAATGAAGGTGTGGGAAACCCTGTATGTATTTATATATACTGTGTATATATGTATACATATATATATATATATATATATATATATATATATACATACATATGTATGTGTGTGTATATATGTATATATATACATATCTATAAGTATATATGTATATATATACAGTACATATATACATACATATATATGTAAATATATGTATGTATATATGTGTGTATATACAGTATATATACAGATATATATGTATATATGTGTATATATTTATACACATATGTATAAATACATACACATATATACACGTACAAACACACATATATACATACATACACATATAAATGTATACATATATATGCATATATATATATATATATATATATATATACATACATATGTACATATATATATAAATATATTATATATATATATATATATATATATATACATATATATACATGTATATATAATATATATACTGTATATATAAATATATTATATATATATATATATATATATATATATATATATATATATATATATATATATATATATATATATATAATGTTAATGTGTTTTTTCTTATTTTCTACTTTAAGTGGCACAGTAAGTTGATAAATGAGTGGAAAGTCAAGGTAATAAAAATAGCCCACAGAAGGTTGTTAAAAAAGGTTAAAGGAGCTAATTTCTCCACAGACTCATTAGCACTTCCAACAAAGTAGTTTGACCTGAGAGCTCTCTTCTCTTTGTGTACTTTAGCCGCTGCTCATCGCTTTTCTATTCCAGCCAAAACTCATCTAGCAAAGTCCCAAATCCGAATGTATGTTGCAAGTAGCGGTCGGAAAACTGCTGCTACGTTCTGCAGGCGGCAGAAGTAGAAGAAGAAAATACCACCAAAAAAAACCTCTGAGCTGTGACCTACATTTGGAACAATTTAGCTGTGAGATTAACTATTGGCGCACTTCAAAAGAAGCCAGAATGAAGAACGGCCTGCAGCCACGCTTGAACCGAGACACCTCAAAGTCGCCGACTGACCGCCTGGCCACGTTTCTATGGGAACAGTAAAGATGGCAAGCACCTAGTTAATGCATTTTCTCCCCTTTGACTGCAGTACAGTACATGGTTATTACCACCCCAATATGAACGGGAGTGAGACCTCCTGTTGGACTTTTTGTCTCGCTGCCTTATGAGACATCCCGCTCATTGACTTCTTTATTAAGCAGAAAAGATGGAAGTGGAAGACAAGCAGGGGGCGTGTCTGTCGTTGGGACATTTTCTCCGAGGTGGCGCTCAGTCAGGCCGCGGCGTGCTGTCACTTCCTGTTCTCGTCAGCTTTCGAGCATGTGTGTGGGAGACCGGGCAGTGGACGACGACACTGTCCGAGACGCCTTCTTTCAGTGCCCTTAAGTCAGTGTTTTTCAACCTTTTTTTTTTTTGAGCCAAGGTACATATTTGGCGTTGGAAAAAATCCGGAGGCACACCACCAGCAGAAATCATTAAAAAACTAAACTCAGTTGACAGAATATAAAGTCGTCGTCGCAATTTTTGGGTACGACTTTAAACCGTGACCAACCATGCTTCAGTATACAGTGGGGCAAAAAAGTATTTAGTCAGCCACCAATTGTGCAAGTTTTCCCACTTAAAATGATGACAGAGGTCTGTAATTTTCATCATAGGTACACTTCGACTGTGAGAGACAGAATGTGAAAAAAAAATCCAGGAATTCACATTGTAGGAATTTTACAAAATGTATTTGTAAATTATGGTGGAAAATAAGTATTTGGTCAACCATTCAAAGCTCTCACTGATGGAAGGAGGTTTTGGCTCAAAATCTCACGATACATGGCCCCATTCATTCTTTCCTTAACACGGAACAATCGTCCTGTCCCCTTAGCAGAAAAACAGCCTCAAAGCATGATGTTTCCACCCCCATGCTTCACAGTAGTTATGGTGTTCTTGAGATGCAACTCAGTATTCTTCTTCCTCCAAACACGACGAGTTTGGATGATAAAGCAGAGGATGGGGAGAATGTCATGTGGTCAGATGAAACCAAAATAGAACTTTTTGGTATAAACTCAACTCGTCGTGTTTGGAGGAAGAAGAATACTGAGTTGCATCCCCAAGAACACCATACCTACTGTAAAGCATGGGCGTGGAAACATCATGCGGATGTGACGACAGGTTGTAGAGGACACTAAAGACAGTGCCTTTAAGGCAGAGGTACCCAACCACCGTCCGCGGCCCGGTACTGGGCCGTGGCCCGATTGGTACCGTGCCACAGAATAATTTTTTATTCATTTTTATTTAAAAAAAAAAAAAGAAGAAGAAAAAAATATATATATATTTTATCCATCCATCCATTTCCTACCGCTTATTCCCTTTTGGAGTCGCGGGGGGCGCTGGCGCCTATCTCAGCTACAATCGGGCGGAAGGCAGGGTACACCCTGGACAAGTCGCCACCTCATCGCAGGGCCAACACAGATAGAAAGACAACATTCACACTCACATTCACACACTAGGGCCAATTTAGTGTTGCCAATCAACCTATCCCCAGGTGCATGTCTTTGGAAGTGGGAGGAAGCCGGAGTACCCGGAGGGAACCCACGCATTCATATTTTATTTAATTTTTTATTAAATCAACATGAAGAACACAATATACACTTACAATTAGTGTACCAACCACAAAAACTCCCTTTTTCATGACAAAAACGTCCCTTTTTCATGACAAATAAAATAAAAAATTAAAAAAAGGATTTCCCCCACCCCTTCCCCGGGCCGCGGGACAAATTATTAAGCGTTGACCGGTCCACGGATAAAAAAAGGTTGGGATCCACTGCTTTAAGGCACGCCCCCAATATTGTTGTCCGGGTGGAAATTGGGAGAAATTCGGGAGAATGGTTGCCCTGAGGGATTTTCGGGAGGGGCACTGAAATTCAGGAGTCTCCCGAGACAATCAGGAGGGTTGGCCAGTATGGCAAGGCCCTAACCACGACCCATCAGGAGCAAGGGTGAAGTGTCTTGCTCAAGGACACTAGGTTGATAGAAGGTGGGGATCGAACCAGGAACCCTCAGGTTGCTGGCACGGACACTCTCCCAACGCCAACTACCCATTCCGCGAACATTCGATTCGAGGGCAACAGCTCTGGTGGGCGTTCCTGCAGTCAGCATGCCAACTGCACACTCCCTTAAAACCTGCGGCATTGTGCTGTGTGAAAAGGCACACCTGTGCAATAATCATGCGGTTTAATCAGCATCTTGATACATGCCACACCTGTGAGGTGGGATGGATTATCTTGGCAAAGAAGAAATGCTCACTAGCACAGATTTAGCCAGATTTGTGAACAGTATCTGAGATATTTTTATTGATATTTATTACACAACGTGCCAACTTCACCGGTTTTGCGTTTTGTACAATACTTACAGTTTTAACACTTTTGGGGGCGCAACAAAAACAAGACAAACCCTCCCAGCCCCCACATAAACTATACACCACTGCCATCTAAGGCCTTGAACTTGCAACTGTAATTGTGGCTTATGAAAGAATGAGCTAAGTTTTAAATGTAGCAATAAAATATTAAATTTTATTATCAAAAGTAATTCATTAAAAACGTACCCTACATTCGATTCCCAGGTACCGGGAATTGGCACCCGAGTCACACCAAAGAATATAAACATGGGACCCATTACCTCCCTGCTTGGCACTCAGCAACAAGGGGTTGGAATTGGGGGTTAAATTACCAAAAATTATTCCCGGGCGCGGCCATCGCTGCTGCTCACTGCTCCCCTCACCTCCCAGGGGGTGATCAAGGGTGATGGGTCAAATGCAGAGAACAAATTTCACCACACCTAGTGTGTGTGTGTGACAATCATGGGTACTTTAAAGGCCTACTGAAATGAGATGTTCTTATTTAAACGGGGATAGCAGGTCCATTCTATGTGTCATACTTGATCATTTCGCAATATTGCCATATTTTTGCTGAAACGATTTAGTAGAGAACATCGATGATAAAGTTTGCAACTTTTGGTCGCTAATAAAAAAGCCTTGCCTGTACCGGAAGTAGCAGACGATGTGCATGTGACGTCACGGGTTGTGGAGCTCCTCACATCCTCACATTATTTACAATCATGGCCACCTCTAATTTGAGCAAGGATGAAAGATTTGTGGATGAGGAAAGAGAGAGTGAAGAACTAGAAGGAAGACAAAAAAGACGAGGGCAGTGGGAGCGATTCAGATGTTATTAGACACATTTACTAGGATAATTCTGGAAAACCCCTTATCTGCTTATTGTGTTACTAGTGTTTTAGTGAGATTATATGGTCGTAACAGAAAGTCGGAGGGCTGTGGCCACGGGTGTGGTGACCGCCAGTGTCTCCGAGGTAAGCCATATTTCTCGACGAGGCGACGGCAGCCGGGCTGAGATTTTTTATTTTCATCCCTCTTCCACAGTGTAAGCATCCGACGGTCAGGGGCGGCCGGTGGCAGGAGGCAAGAGAGTACGCAGCTGCAGGAGGAACGACGCAAGCTCTTCGCTCATATCTATGGTAAGACCCGACCTGTTATCACCATTTTCTCACCAAAACCTGCCGGTTGACATGTGGTAGGCAACCATGTTCACTTGACCGCTCTGTTCCATAGTAAAGCTTCACCGTCATCTTTTGGGAATGTAAACAAGGAAACACCGGCTGTGTTTGTGTTGCTAAAGGCGCCCGCAAAACACCGCTTCCCACCTACATCTTTCTTCTTTGACGTCTCCATTATTAATTGAACAAATTGCAAAAGATTCAGCAACACAGAGGTCCAGAATACTGTGTAATTATGCGATTAAAGCAGACGACTTATAACTGGGATCGGTGCTTGACCAAAATGTCCTCTACAATCCGCACGCGTCATCATACCGCGACGTTTTAGCATGATACTTCGCGCGAAATTTAAAATTGCAATTTAGTAAACTAAAAAGGCCGTATTGGCATGTGTTGCAATGTTAATATTTCATCATTGATATATAAACTATCAGACTGCCTGGTCGGTAGTAGTGGGTTTCAGTAGGCCTTTAACATTTTATATCAGTTCAAATATGAATCCCTATAGCAGGGGTCACCAACCTTTTTGAAACCTACTTCTTGGGTACTGATTAATGCGAAGGGCTACCAGTTTGATACACACTTAAATAAATTGCCAGAAATAGCCAATTTGCTCAATTTACCTTTAATAAATGGGCTTCACGGTGGCAGAGGGGTTAGTGCGTCTGCCTCACAATACGAAGGTCCTGCAGTCTTGGGTTCAAATCCAGGCTCGGGATCTTTCTGTGCGAAGTTTGCATGTTCTCCCCGTGAATGCGTGGGTTCCCTCCGGGTACTTCGGCTTCCTCCCACTTCCAAAGACATGCACCAGGGGATAGGTTGATTGGCAACACTAAATTGGCCCTAGTTTGTGAATGTGAGTGTGAATGTTGTCTGTCTATCTGTGTTGGCCCTGCGATGAGGTGGCGACTTGTCCAGGGAGTACCCCGCCCTCCGCCCGATTGTAGCTGAGATAGGCGCCAGCGCCCCCCGCGACCCCAAAAGAGAATAAGCAGTAGAAAATGGATGGATGGATGGACCTTTAATAAATAAATCTATATATATAAAAAAATGGCTATTTCTGTCTGTCATTCCGTCATACCTACATTTTTTTTCCTTTTACAGAAGGTTTTTTGTAGAGAATAAATGATGAAAAAACCCACTTAATTGAACGGTTTAAAAGAGCAGAAACACGAAAAAAATGAAAATTTTATTTTGAAACATAGTTTATCTTTAATTTCGACTCTTTAAAATTCAAAATTCAACCAAAAAAATGAAGAGAAAAACTAGCTAATTCAAATCTTTTTGAAAAATTACAAAAATAATTTATGGAACATCATTAGTAATTTTTCCTAAATAAGATTAATTTTAGAATTTTGATGACATGTTTTAAATAGGTTAAAATCCAATCTGCACTTTGTTAGAAAATATAACAAATTGGACCAAGCTATATTTCTAACAAAGACAAATCTTTATTTCTTCTAGATGTTCCAGAACAAAAAAAATTAAAAGAAATTCAAAAGACTTTGAAATAAGATTTAAATTTGATTCTACAGATTTTCTAGATTTGCCAGAATAATTTTTTTGAATTTTAATCATAATAAGTTTGAAGGAAATATTTCACAAATATTCTTCGTTGAAAAAAACAGAAGCTAAAATTAAAAATTAAATTAAAATGTATTTATTATTCTTTGCAATAAAAAAATAGCTTTAACATTTATTTAAATTGTCAGGAAAGAAGAGGAAGAAATTTAAAAGGTAAAAAGGTATATGTGTTTAAAAATCCTAAACTCATTTTTAAGGTTGTGTTTTTTCTCTGAAATTGTCTTTCTGAAAGTTATAAGAAGCAAATTAAAAAAGTAAATGAATTTATTTAAACAAGTGAAGACCAAGTCTTTAAAATATTTTCTTGAAATTTTGAAATTCTATTTGAGTTTTGTCTCTCTTAGAATTAAAAATGTCGAGCAAAGCGAGACCAGCTTGCTAGTAAATATGTAAAATTTAAAAAATAGAGGCAGCTCACTGGTAAGTGCTGCTATTTGAGCTATTTTTAGAACAGGCCAGCGGGCTACTCATCTGGTCCTTACGGGCAACTTGGTGCCCACGGGCACCGCGTTGGTGACCCCTACTCTATAGCCAAGTATGCACATAATATGATGATGTCATCTTGACACCACTTGGCCACGCCCCCACCGCCACAAATACATGGCCGTTGTATTGGGAAACAAGCTTTCGGACAAGAATATTGTTTCATATAAAAATGGTGGCACAAAACAATGTTAAAGTCGGTGCACATTTCAACAATAAAGAGCTTGTTTAGCATTTTCTGCTCACTGTTGAAACTCAAAATAGTTTTTGCACATAAATCAAGTTAGCCAAGGCAAGTTGGAATATGAGCTTCTTTCTTTATTTTTGGGAAGCCCACCAAAGGCACGCTTATTCTTTAATAATTACACAATTTTTTATTTTATTTTTTGAATTTTTTGTTTTTATGTAGTCTAAAAGTACAAGCAATAAAATATTTTTACGACCAACATCACAACCCAGAAATATAAAGTGGATCCGTCCCCCAAGTGCGCACGCACACATGCAGTTATAAAACTATGCATTGCTGCCTCCGTGTGGACATCCATGTGAACTGCACCCTTTTGTAAAAGTAGGCCACCTTCCAATAGCTATACTAATATTATTATTACAGTATCACGATGATGATTAGTGCATTTTCTCTTACATGCTTATGAAGTTGTGTTTTTTTTAATCCAACTTGTGACTCACAGGGGTTCGCAATCAATTAAGCTTTAAAAAAAAAAAATCAATTTGGGGGCGATGATGAGGAATCTATTATCGTTTTCGACCTCAAAGTGGTTTCATTTTAATTTAATCACAAAGGCTGGAGGGCGCGTCACAGCCCAAACTTTACATTATTACGTGCATTGAATATTAACTCGATGCAAAGTTTTCCCCCGCATAGGAAGTTACTGTCAAAAATTAATCTGTTCCAGGGTCAAACTGTGTCCATCATAAAAACCCTTGTCCCACTCTACAGGTGTTTTTTGAAGTCACATTCTTAGCTGTCATTCAAGTGTGAAAAGAAAAAAACTAATTTTACTTTTTTTGTCTTTACTGAACGCCTGAATGGATTCCGATACCGCTTATCATTTACAGCTGCCCTGTCCAGCCATTGATTGGCAGTACGCTCAATAATTCAAATAATAGCGAAGGAAAACGAGCGCGTCATTCATCATGTGCGGCGTCATTTTGGCGTACGGCGCCGACTTTCATATAGGCCTGCCATCTTAATCACCGGGCGGCGTCATGTATGGGGGGGGGACCTCGCAAGTACTCAGTGGTCGTGAGTTCAAACCCCGGCCGAGTCATACCAAAGACTATAAAAATGGGGCCAATTACCTCCCTGCTTGGCACTCAGCGTCTAGGGTTGGAATTGGGGGTCAAATCACCCCAAAAAATATATTTCTGGGCGCGACCACCGCTGCTGCTTACTGCTCTCCTCACCTCCCATGATTTGTCCTAATATCGGTATCAGCCTCCGTATATTCAGCCTCAAAAAAAAAAAAAAGAGGCACACCGTGAGAATGGAGAAATCTGTTTGAGCGATTAATAATCGCAGGTCAAGAGTCACAAACAACTGGCTTATCTTTGAGTAGCTTATCAATGTTACCAATGTACCTCTTTTTTTATGCATTCTAAGTCGTAAAATATGGCAAGTACAAGGTGGCTAACAATGTGAGTACATTATTCCGCCCATAAAGCTTGTGAAAAAAATCCAAAAACTGCCCACAATACTTCATTTACATCTCCTGACCTAATTATTAACCATAAACCAAGAAGTTTGGCGCAAAATTGCGGCAACTTTTATTTTCCAACCCTTAGTGAGGAATATAATTAATTCTTCATCCAAACAGGAAGATAGAAACATCCATGTGAAAGCAGACATTGTACAGTAAGTGATTGTTTTATTATCTTCATAGTTTGTATATCTTCTTAGCACTTAGCAATACTGCCACATGATGTTTGGTGTTTCACTAAAACTGGATCTGTTTTCGCATTCAGCTTCTAAAATGTGTCTCATCCTCGCTATTTTCAGCCTCAAAAAATAGAGGCACACCATGAGAATGCGGGTGTTGACGATATGGAGAAATCTGTATGATCGCAGGTCAAGAGTCACAAACAATCTTTGTGTAACTTATCAATCTCATCAATGTTTTTCTTTTTTTATGCATTCTAAGTCGTAAAATATGGCAAGTGTGAGGTGGCTAACAATCTGAGTGCACTATTCCGCCCATAAAGTTTGTGAAAAACATCCAAAAACCGGCAACTTTCTACTAGTAGAAAGTTGTGGACATAAACCGAGAAGTTTGACGCTCCATTGTGGCAACTTTTGTTTTCCAACCCTCAGTGAGGAATATGATTAATTCTTCATCTAAACGTGACCACCGCTGCTGCTCACTGCTCCCCTCACCTCCCATGATTTGTCCTGATAATATCGGTATCAGCCACCACTCATTAGAGCGCCAATATCGGTATTGTATCGGACGTGGAAAAAGTGGTATTGTATACGTCAGGGCTGGGCAATATGCCATTTTTTTAATATCTCGATATTTTTAGGCCATATCACGATACACGATATATATCTCGATATTTTGCCTTGGCCTTGAATGAACATCTATTAAACAAGACAAGACGCAAGGAATTAAACAGAGACAGAATTAAATTTGGCTCAATGAGGAGAAACGTGTAGACACTGTACCCTTGTGCCACGCTCCTGACGAAAAATTGCACGCTTCCTCTTTTATTTGAACTTTCCCTGATTACAAGGTAACAGCTGTTTCTAAGGGAGGGTGTGAGACTTGGTGGGCATAGTGATGCTGGATTCGTTCTTCCTTGGGCATAGTGATGCTGGATTCGTTCTTCCTTGGATGTGGTCGGGCAAGAACACAGCGTACGGTACGAAATAAAGATGTATTAAACTAATAAACAGAAAAGGAAACAAAAAAACTGGCACAAAGGCACAAAAAGGCAAAACAAAAACTACTAGCATGAGAGCTAGGGAAAAACAAGGCGTAGCGCGAAAGCTGGCGAGTATGAACATAGAAGTCGTCACTTGTTGCGTGTAAAGCAAATTAGGATCCGAGACAGAATGAACAAAAGGGGCAGGCTTAAATAAGGGAGTAATCAGCAAAAGCAGGTGCGCGTCGAAAGCAAGGGGCAGGTGAAAACTAATAAGCAACCATGGTGACCGAACAAACAGGAACTAAGGACGTCAAACAACTGAATATGATACAAAACTGGAACAAAACAAGAATATGGAATGATCCGGGTAGCGCATCATAACAGAGGGGGTCGTAAACCGCCATCGTCTTTGATTACAAACAGTTAAAAGAAAAGGTTGGTTCGAAGAAAAGGTCGTAAAAGAGTTCAAAGAAGAGGTCCCTGGAGGGGAGTCGGGTCCTGCTTCCTCTTCACTTTGTAGTTCTTGGGTCAAGACAAAATCTTTCTGTGAATTATGATAGAAGAAAGAAAACGAACACCTTCATGTTGCTTCCCATCCTACACAGTGAAGTTGTACAAACCTTCTGGTTTGGTAGATTCAAAGACAGCATTTTGTCTTCTCGCCGGGAACTCAAGGAAACACAAAGTTTTGTGATAACTTGGATAAAATTATTCTAACACAAGGGTCACCAACCTTTTTGAAACCAAGAGCTACTTCTTGGGTACTGATTAATGCGAAGGGCTACCAGTTTGATACACACTTAAATAAATTGCCAGCAATTTCCAATTTGCTCAATTTACCTTTAATAAATAAATCTATATATGTATTGAAAAAAAAAAGCGTATTTCTGTCCGTCATTCTGTCGTACATTTTTTTTCCTTTTACGGAATGTTTTTTGTAGAGAATAAATTATGAAAAAAACACTTAATTGAACAGTTAAAAAGAGGAGAAAACACACAAAAAATTAAAATCAAATTTTGACATATAGTTTATGTTCAATTTCGACTCTTTAGAATTCATCCGAAAAAAATGAAGAGAAAAACTAGCTAATTTGAATCTTTTTGAAAAAATTAAAAAAATAATTTATGGAACATCATTAGTAATTTTTCCCGATTAAGATTAATTTTTCTGCAGGCGAGCTACTTTTCAATTGACCAACTCGAGGGGATCTACCTCATTTATATATATCATTTATATTTATTTATTTATGAAAGAGAAATTTTTGTAAACAAGGTAAATGTGTTTAATGATAATACAAGCATGTGTAACACATATAGATGTCTTTCTTTCACGAAGACAAGAATATAAGTTGGTGTATCACCTGATTCTGATGACTTGCATTGATTGGAATCAGACAGTAATGATGATAACGCCCACATTTTCAAATGGAGGAGAAAAAAAATGTCCTTTCTGTACAATACCACATGAAAGTGGTTGGTTTTTGGCATCTAATTCATCCAGCTTCCATACACTTTACAAGAAAAACATTGGCGGCAAATTCCGTAGCTTGCTTGATTGACATTCACGGCACCCGAGGGTCTTGTGAGATGACGCTGGCTGCTGCCAGTTCATTATCATGAAAAAATGACAGAGAGGAAGGCGAGAAACACTTTTTATTTCAACAGACTTTCGCGCCGTCCCTTCCGTCAAAACTCTAAAGGCCGACTGCACATTTCCTATCTTCAGAATAAAAGCCCTGCTTCATGCTGCCTGCACTAACAAAATAAGAGTCTCGGAAAGCTGGCGTGCACAAGTGATGTGCACGCCAGCTTTCTGAGGGATCGCTTGTGCACGCCAGTTTTCCGAGACTCTGTATTTAGTTAGCGCAGCCAGCATGAAGCAGGGCTTTTATTGTGAAGATAGGAAATGTGCAGTCGGCCTTTAGAGTTTTGACGGAAGGGACGGCGCGAGAGTCTGTTGAAATAAAAAGTGTTTCTCGCCTTCCTCTCGGTCATTTTTTAATAATAATGATCTTGCACAGCCAGCGTCATCTCACAAGACCCTCCGGTACCGTGAATGTCATTTAAGTGACGTCTTGGTGAAGATTGATGATCACTAATTTTTAGGTCTATTTTTTTTAAAAGCCTGGCTCGAGATCGACTGACACACCCCCCGGGGTCGACTGATAGCTCGCGATCGACGTAATGGGCACCCCTGGTGTAAAAAATAGAGAGTGCGCCCAAAGTATCAAATTTGGTTCATTTGACTGAACATTGGAAATAAATGTACTCTTAAAAAAAAGTAGCCCTGGGTTTTGCCTCCTGTCTTGCAGGTCTCATCAAGCTGACCCAAGTAAAAGCAGCATTTATTATGAAGGGAAGTGAACATTAGATTGGACCAAGGGCGAGTAGATGAGGTCACCGCCCCCTCCTCATCACTGGCGAGTCTTCCTCACCGCCGACTAATGGCCGAGGCGTTAAGGCTGCGCGTTTGATTGAACGACTACCAAAAAAAAAGGAGTATGGGCGTTGACGATGTGGAGAATTCTGTATGAGCGATTAATGGTCGCAGGTCAAGAGTCACAAACACCCGGCTTATCTTTGCGTAGCTTATCAGTGTTGATTTGTTTTAGAGTGGAAATGCTTCCATCATTGCCTAACTACTTTACGCCTTAAAGGGGAAGTGCATTTTTTTTTTTTTAAATTTTCCTATCATTTACAATCTATGTAAGACAAGAACACATTTATTTCTTTTTTTACGCATTCTAAGTCGTAAAAAATGGCAAGTACGAGGTGGCTAACAATGTGAGTACATTATCCCGCCCATAAAAGTTACTCTATTTACATTTAGTGACCTCAGATAGGCTCCAGCGACCTCAAAAGGGACAAGCGGTAGGAAATGGATGGATGGACCTGAATTTTAGCAAAGTATTGGCGATATTGTTAATATAAGCGCAAACGCATGCTAACTACTTTTAGCCGTGATCACAGAGAGCTGCTATATTGACATATTGAGCCGGCGAGCTGCTGCATCGCCTCTGAGTTGGTGAAAGTTAGTTCTAGAAGTTAGTTCTAGATTATAAATCATGCCTCTCATCCTGGATAGTAGAAGATTGTGGACATAAACCGAGCAGTTTGACGCTTAATTGCGGCAACTTTGAGTGAGAAATATGTGAAGTGAAGTGAATTATATTTATATAGCGCTTTTCTCCAGTGACTCAAAGCGCTTTACATAGTGAAACCTAATATCTAAGTTACATTTAAACCAGTGTGGGTGGCACTGGGAGCACGTGGGTAAAGTGTCTTGCCCAAGGACACAACGGCAGTGACTAGGATGGCGGAAGCGGGAATCGAATCTGTAACCCTCAAGTTGCTGGCACGGCCACTCTACCAACCGAGCTATACAGTTTATACGATTAATTCTTCATCTAAACAGGAAGATATAAACATGCTATCAGTCGGCATTCCAGTGAGACCAGACATTGTACAGTAGGTGATTGTTGTATTTTGTTCATAGTTTGCATTTCTTTTTAACACTTAGCAATACTGCAACATGATGCTTAGTGTTTGACTAAAACTGGACTTGTTGAGCACTCAGTCGATAAAACATGTCTCGTCCTCCCAATTTTCAGCCTCAAAAAAAGAAGCACACTATGAGAATGAGGGTGTTGATGATATGGAGGAATCCGTATGAGTGATTAATAATCACAGATCAAGAGTCAAAAACAACTGGTTTATCTTTGTATACCTTATCAATGTTTTTCTATTTTTATGCATTCTAAGTCATAAAATATGGCAAGTACGAGGCGGCTAACAATTTGAGTACACTATTCCGCCCATAAAGCTTGTGAAAAATATCCAAAAACCTCCCGCAATACTCCACTTACATCTCGTGACCTGAATATTAACAAAGTGTTAGCGATATTGTTGTTATAAGAGCTAACGCACGCAAACTACTTTTAGCCGTGATCACAGAGAGCTGCTATATTGACATATTGAGCCGGCGAGCTGCTGCATCGCCTCTGAGTTGGTGAAAGTTAGTTGTAGAAGTTACTTCTAGATTATAAATCATGCCTCTCACCTGGATAGTAGAAGATTGTGGACATAAACCGAGCAGTTTGACGCTTAATTGCGGCAACTTTAAATGAGGAATATGATTAATTCTTCATCAAAACAGGAAGATGTAAACATGCTATCAGTCGGCATTTCAGTGAGAGCAGACATTGTACAGTACGTGATTGTTTTATTTTGTTCATAGTTTGCATTTCTTTTTAACACTTAGCAATACAGCGACATGATGCTTAGTGTTTGACTAAAACTGGATTTGTTGAACACTCAGTTTCTAAAACATGTCTCGTCTTCCATATTTTCAGTCTCAAAAAAAGAAGCACAATATGAGAATGCGGGTGTTGATGATGTGGAGAAATCTGTATGAGCGATTAATAATCACAGCTCAAGAGTCACAAACAACCGGCTTATCTTTGTGTAGCGTATCAATGTTGTCAATGTACCTCTTTTTTTATGCATTATAAGTCGTAAAATATTGCAAGTACAAGGTGGTTAACAATGTGAGTACATTATTCCGCCCATAAAGCTTGTGAAACACATCCAAAAACTGCCCACAATACTTAATTTACATCTCGTCACCTGAATATTAACCATAAACCGAGAAGTTTGGCGCTCAACTGCGGCAACTTTTATTTTCCAACCCTCAGTGAAGAATATGATTAATTCTTTATCTAAACAGAAAGATAAAAACATCCCATTGAGAGTAGACATTGTACAGTAACTGATTGTTTTATTATGTTCAAAGTATGTAATTCTTCTTAGCAATACTGCTACATGATGCTTGGTGTTGTTTAGCACTCAGCTTATACGACTTGTCTCATCCATTCTTCAGCCTCAAAAAAAGAGGCACACTATGGTGCGGATGGTGTTCTGCTGACTTCGACTGCGGCTGTTGTGGATCAGTGGAGGGAATACTTCGAAGACCTCCTCAATCCCACCAACACGTCTTCCTTTGAGGAAGCAGTGCCTGGGGAATCTGTGGTGGGTTCTTCTATTTCTGGGGCTGAGGTCGCTGAGGTAGTTAAAAAGCTCCTCGGTGGCAAGGCCCCGGGGGTAGATGAGATCCGCCCGGAGTTCCTTAAGGCTCTGGATGCTGTGGGGTTGTCTTGGTTGACAAGACTCTGCAGCATCGCGTGGACATCGGGGGCGGTACCTCTGGATTGGCAGACCGGGGTGGTGGTTCCTCTCTTTAAGAAGGGGGACCGGAGGGTGTGTTCCAACTATCGTGGGATCACACTCCTCAGCCTTCCCGGTAAGGTTTATTCAGGTGTACTGGAGAGGAGGCTACGCCGGATAGTCGAACCTCGGATTCAGGAGGAACAGTGTGGTTTTCGTCCTGGTCGTGGAACTGTGGACCAGCTCTATACTCTCGGCAGGGTTCTTGAGGGTGCATGGGAGTTTGCCCAACCAGTCTACATGTGCTTTGTGGACTTGGAGAAGGCATTCGACTGTGTCCCTCGGGAAGTCCTGTGGGGAGTGCTCAGAGAGTATGGGGTATCGGACTGTCTTATTGTGGCGGTCCGTTCCCTGTACGATCAGTGCCAGAGCTTGGTCCACATTGCTGGCAGTAAGTCGGACACGTTTCCAGTGAGGGTTGGACTCCGCCAAGGCTGTCCTTTGTCACCCATTCTGTTCATAACTTTTATGGACAGAATTTCAAGGCGCAGTCAAGGCAATGAGGGGTTCCGGTTTGGTGGATTAAGTCTCTGCTTTTTGCAGATGATGTGGTCCTGATGGCTTCATCTGGCCGGGATCGCAGCCGAGTGTGAAGCGACCGGAATGAGAATCAGCACCTCCAAGTCCGAGTCCATGGTTCTCGCCCGGAAAAGGGTGGAGTGCCATCTCCGGGTTGGGGAGGAGACCCGGCCCCAAGTGGAGGAGTTCAAGTACCTAGGAGTCTTGTTCATGAGTGAGGGAAGAGTGGATCGTGAGATCGACAGGCGGATCGGTGCGGCGTCTTCAGTAATGCGGACGTTGTACCGATCCGTTGTGGTGAAGAAGGAGCTGAGCCGGAAGGCAAAGCTCTCAATTTACCGGTCGATCTACGTTCCCATCCTCACCTATGGTCATGAGCTTTGGGTCATGACCGAAAGGACAAGATCACGGGTACAAGCGGCCGAAATTAGTTTCCTCCGCCGTGTGGCGGGGCTCTCCCTTAGAGATAGGGTGAGAAGCTCTGCCATCCGGGAGGAACTCAAAGTAAAGCCGCTGCTCCTTCACATCGAGAGGAGCCAGATGAGGTGGTTCGGGCATCTGGTCAGGATGCCACCCGAACGCCTCCCGAGGGAGGTGTTTAGGGCACGTCCAACCGGTAGGAGGCCACGGGGAAGACCCAGGACACGTTGGGAAGACTATGTCTCTCAGCTGGCCTGGGAACGCCTCGGGATCCTCCGGGAAGAGCTGGACGAAGTGGCTGGGGAGAGGGAAGTCTGGGCTTCCCTGCTTAGGCTGCTGCCCCCGCAGCCCGACCTCGGATAAGCAGAAGATGATGGATGGATGGATGGATGGACTATGAGAATGTGGGCGTTGACGATATGGAGAAATCTGTTTGAGCAATTAATAATCGCAGGTCAAGAGTCACAAACAACCGGCTTAAGCTTGTGTAGCTTATCAATGTTATCAATGTACCTCTTTTTTTATGCATTCTAAGTCGTAAAATATGGCAAGTTCAAGGTGGCTAACAATGTGAGTACATTATTCCGCCCATAAAGCTTGTGAAAAACATCCAAAACGGCCCACCATACTCCATTTACATCTTGTGACCTGAATATTAATTAGTTATAATAATATTAACAAAAACATGCACCTGGGGATAGGTTGATTGGCAACACTAAATTGGCCCTAGTGTGTGAATGTAAGTGTGAATGTTTTGATTGATTTATTGATTGATACTTTTATTAGGGGAGGGCGTGGCGCAGTGGGAGAGTGGCCGTGCGCAACCCGAGGGTCACTGGTTCAAATCCCACCTAGAACCAACCTCGTCACGTCCGTTGTGTCCTGAGCAAGACACTTCACCCTTGCTCCTGATGGGTGCTGGTTGGCGCCTTGCATGGCAGCTCCCTCCATCAGTGTGTGAATGTGTGTGTGAATGGGTAAATGTGGAAGTAGTGTCAAAGCGCTTTGAGTACCTTGAAGGTAGAAAAGCGCTATACAAGTACAACCCATTTAACATTAGTAGATTGCACAGTACAGTACATATTCCGTACAATTGACCACTAAATGGTAACACCCGAATAAGTTTTTCAACTTGTTTAAGTCGGGGTCCACGTTAATCAATTCATGGTAAATTCATGTTGTCTGTCTATCTGTGTTGGCCCTGCGATGAGGTGGCGACTTGTCCAGGGTGTACCCTGCCTTCCGCCCGATTGTAGCTGAGATAGGCGCCAGCGCCCCCCGCGACCCCGAAAGGGAATAAGTGGTAGTTTGGTGCTCAATTGCAGAAATTTTACAATCCAACCCTTAGTGAGGAATATGATTAATTCTTCATTTAAACAGGAAGATATAAACACCCCAGTGAGAGCAGACATTGTACAGTAAGTGCGTGTTTTATTATGTTCATAGTTTGTATTTCTTCTTAACTTGTGTCATCCTCCCTATATTCAACCTCAAAAATATACATTTCTGAAGTTAGTACACCACTCTCAGCTTATATTAGCAAAATAAGTAAATAGTACATGTTATTATGTATGGTACTACATAATATATATGCTGAAGAGTTCAGTTTCTTGAATTCTGACCCACGTGGAAATTTTTTGAATGACAAGGCAAGGAACCGTTCAGCCAGAAGCGACCGAAAGGAGCGCAGGGTCTACCGGGGGCCTCTTTTCCAGTTCGATCCAGATGCCGCTCTCCGGCCGCAGGATGAGCTCGCCCGTCGGCCTCAGCTCCTCGCGCCTCTGAAGGGCCGTGACGTTGAACCGGCGCAGGACGGCGGACAGGACCACCTTCTCCTCCATCAGCGCGAAACGCTGCCCTGCGGGGGGGAGCGTGGCCGAGGAGGTGGTGAGTAGAGGGGGGGGGGGGGGGGGGGGGGGGGGGAACGCGCTGTGGGCGGTGGTCTTACCGATGCAGTTGCGTATTCCGGCGGAGAAGGGGATGTATGCGTAGGGAGGTCTGCCCGCGGAGTTTTCGGGCAGGAATCGCTCCGGGCGGAACTCCTCGGGCTCTGGGAAGTACCTGGGGTCTCGGTGGAGAGCGTAGGTGATGATGATGGCGTTGGCGCCTTTGGGCACTTTGAAACCATCTGCACGCACAAAAGGGACGTCTTTAAGAACGGATGATTTTTTTTTCAAAGGTTTCCTTTTGACCTAGCAGTGAATCATCCTGAGCATAAATCCTTACACCATTGGGTTGAAAAAAAAAATAGGCCAGGGGCCGGGCTACATATACTATATTGCCAAAGGTATGCCTTTACTCACATATGAACTTGAAGTGCCATCCCATGGTATTGTCCAAAATATTTTGGTATCCTGGAGCATTCGAAGCCCAATTCCTGAAAACTTTCCCCTATGCTCCCACAGAAAGACGTGTTTTATGCCACTCCTTTTTTTGTCTCATTTTGTCCACCAAATGTTGTATACTGTGCGTGAATGCACAAAGGTGAGCTTTGTTGATTTGCTGGAGTGCTTATCAGGCATATTTAGTCAACCTGCAAGCTAATTGATGCTAACATGCTTTTTAGGCTAGCTGTGTTTACATATTGCATTATTATGCCTCATCTGTAGCTACATTTGAGCTCATTTAATATCTTTTGCTCATGTCCTCTGTGTCGTTACTTTATACAGTGGGGCAAAAAAGTATTTAGTCAGCCACCGATTGTGCAAGTTCTCCCACTTAAAATGATGACAGAGGTCTGTAATTTTCATCATAGGTACACTTCAACTGTGAGACACAGAATGTGAAAAAAAATTCCAGGAATTCACATTCTAGGAATTTTAAATAATTAATTTGTAAATTATGGTGGAAAATAAGTATTTGGTCAACCATTCAAAGCTTTCACTGATGGAAGGAGGTTTTGGCTCCAAATCTCACGATACATGGCCCCATTCATTCTTTCCTTAACACGGATCAATCGTCCAGTCCCCTTAGCAGAAAAACAGCCCCAAAGCATGATGTTTCCACCCCCATGCTTCACAGTAGGTATGGTGTTCTTGGGATGCAACTCAGTATTCTTCTTCCTCCAAACACGACGAGTTGAGTTTATACCAAAATGGATACATGGATGATACAGCAGAGGATTAGGGGAATGCCAAAATATAATATTTTGGTATAAACTCAATTCGTCATGTTTGGAGGAAGAAGAATACTGAGTTGCATCCCAAGAACACCATAACTACTGTGAAGCATGGGGGTGGAAACTTCATGCTTTGGGGCTGTTTTTCTGCTAAGGGGACAGGACGATTGATCCGTGTTAAGGAAAGAATGAATGGGGCCATGTATCGTGAGATTTTGAGCCAAAACCTCCTTCCATCTGTGAGAGCTTTGAATGGTTGACCAAATAATTATGTTCCACCACAATTTACAAATCAATTATTTAAAATTCCTACAATGTGAATTCCTGGATTTTTTTTTCACATTCTGTCTCTCACAGTTGAAGTGTACCTATGATGAAAATAACAGACCTCTGTCATCATTTTAAGTGGGAGAACTTGCACAATCGGTGGCTGACTAAATACTTTTTACCCCCCACTGTATTTGCATGTCTCATGACACATTATCTGTATGTAATATCGGCTGCATTTCTGATAGTTGTTTGTGTGCCGTATTGTTCCAGACCACAGCAAACATGACCCAGTTTGCAAAGATGGTAATAAATCCATTAGACTTGAACGCACACATCTATACTTTTGGCCATTCTGAGCCAGTCATTTCCAGAAGTGATCTCATCCTGTGAGAAGCCTCCATTTTACTAATTATTTCCAATGTTGCAAAAATGTGTAGAATAAATATTAAAATACATAATCTTTTTCAACAAAGATTTGCATCAACCTTTGATAGTAGGCTAATATAGCTATGCTTTCCTGTTGAAAACGTCGCGGAATGATGACGCATGTTTGTGACGCTATTGGTTTGAGGGGACATTTTAGCCCAGCACCACACACGGCTAAAAGTCGTCTCTTTTCATCGCATAATTACACAGTATTTTGGACATCTGTGTTGCTGAATCTTTTGCAATTTGTTCAATTAATAATGGAGACTATAAAGAAGAATGCTGTTGGTGGAAAGCGGTGGATTGCAGCCGCCTTTAGCACCGAAACACAGCCGGTGTTTCTTTGTTTGTTGTGAAGCTTTAACACAGAGCGGTCAAGCGAACATGTTTCTCTACGTCAACCAGCAAGTTTTTGGATGGGAAAATTGTGATATTAAGTCGGCTCTTACCGGAGACTTCAGTGGATTATGCGACCTCCTCCTGTAGCTGTCAAAAAGGCAGCTGTGATCCTGGCTATTCCATTGGCTTCTCTGAGAGACACTGGCGTTCACCGCAGCCCTTCGACTTTCAGGTATGACTTTATAATCTCACTAAAACACTATTAACACAATAAGCAGATAAGGGATTTTCCAGAATTATCCTATTAAATGTGTCTAATAACATCTGAATCGCTCACACTGCTGTCGCCTGGAGCCATCAGCTTTTTTTCTTTTTTTTAGTGCTTCACTCTAACTTTCCTCATCCACAGATCTTTCATCCTCGCTCAAATTAATGGGGAAATCGTCGCTTTCTCGGTCCGAATTGCACTTGCTGCTGGTGGCTATGATTATAATTGATGTGAGGAGCCCTACAACCAGTGACGTCACGCGCACATCGTCTGCTACTTCCACTACAGGCAAGGCGTTTTTATTAGTGACCAAGAGTTGCGAACTTTATCGTCGATGTTCTCTACTAAATCCTTTCAGCAAAAATATGGCAATATCGCGAAAAGATCAAGTATGACACATAGAATGGACCTGCTATCCCCGTTTAAATAACAAAATCTCTTTTCAGAAGGCCTTTAAAGTAATTTTGATAGTAGGCTATTATAGCTAATATAGACACTTACATCATGTGTTGCCTCATTATAACACTTATATAAGACTTTTAAAGTCATTTTGATAGTAGGCTAATACAGCTAATATAGACACTTTACATCATGTGTTGCCTTCATTATAACACTTATATAATAATTTTAAAGTCATTTTGATAGTAGCCTAATATGGACACTTACATCATGTGTTGCTTTCACTATAACACTTATATAAGACTTTAAAGTTATTTTGATAGTAGGCTAATATAGACACATCCTGTGTTACCTTCATTATAACACTTATACGTATAAGACTTTTAAAGTCATTTTGATAGTAGGCTAATATAGACACTTACATCATGTGTTACTTTCATTATAACACTTATATAAGACTTTTAAAGTTATTTTGATAGTAGGCTAATATAGACACATCCTGTGTTACCTTCATTATAACACTTATACGTATAAGACTTTTAAAGTCATTTTGATAGTAGGCTAATATAGACACTTACATCATGTGTTGCCTTTATTATAACACTTATGCAATACTTTTAAAGTCATTTTGATAGTAAGCTAATATAGACACTTATATCATGTGTTGCCTTTATTATAACACTTATATAATACTTTTAAAGTCATTTTGATAGTAGGCTAATATAGACACATCATGTGTTGCCTTTATTATAACACTTATATAAGACTTTTAAAGTCATTTTGATAGTAGGCTAATATAGACACTAACATCATGTGTTGCTTTCATTATAACACTTATATAAGACGTTTAAACTCATTTTGATAGTGGCTAATATAGCTGATATAGACACTTACATCGTGCGTTGCCCTTATAACACTTATACACTTATATAAGACTTGTAATTTCTTGCGGCTCCAGACAGATTTTTTTTTGTATTTTTGGTCCAATATGGCTCTTTCAATATTTTGGGTTGCCGACCCATGTTCTAGTTTATGGGGGGGATGTATTTAATCATAGAACTGGCCCCTAAAGTTATTTTTTTGTTTTTTAATGTACTTTGAATCAAGACTAAATCGAATCATAACCCTCAAGAATCGAATGGAATTTCTGCGGTGCCCAAACATCCACAGTTTTAGTGCTGATCCCCAGTGATAGTATCATTTGCCTGTTAAATTGTTATAAGTACACCTCTGCAAAGCATTGTGTTCGTGTTAACATTTCAAAAAAACAAAATAATAAACACATTTTGATCAACTTTGTGATTACGTAAACATTGACGTACTGATGTCGACGTCCTCGCAGAGGCAGCGGGCGAAGAAGGGCACGGAGGGGAACAGCCTGAGGCTCTCCTTGACCACACACTCCAAGTATTTCAGCCGCTTCAGGTCCTCCATGCTGGCCACTCGCTCCGACGTACCTTTGGACACCAAAAGGGGCGGCAGGAGGGGGGGTAGATTCTGTTAAAGTCTAAGCGCCGCGTGGAGATAAACACCGCCTGTTGACATTTTCCTGGTAAGTGGATGAGAGTTGAGGTTGTGTTGTGTTTATTGGCCAGGCAAAGCTCAGAGACGTGTGCTTATGTAACAGGGCCCTCACGCAAAGTCACGCTGATGAGTGCTGCAAACAATTCAATTATCTTCTGTTTTTGCCCAGGATTTGCACTGCCCGTCACACACACACACACATACTGGTTATTATTTGGAATGAGTACCAAGATGTTGTTCGTTACTTGTGGGGACCACCCTTTCTACAGGTTGTGGAGGCAATTCAATTATCGTCTGTTTTTGACGAGGATTTGCACTGCCTGTCACACACACACACACACACACACACACACACATACTGGTTATTATTCGGAATGGGTACCAAGATGTTGCTCGTTACTTGTGGGGACCACCCTTTCTACAAGTTGTGGAGGCAATTCAATTATCATCTGTTTTTGCCGAGGATTTGCACTGCCCGTCACACACACACACACACACACACACACACACACGCACAAACACACAAACACACACACACACACACACACACACACACATACTGGTTATTATTCGGAATGGGTACCAAGATGTTGTTCGTTACTTGTGGGGACCACCCTTTCTACAATTTGTTGAGGCAATTCAATTATCATCTGTTTTTGCCGAGGATTTGCACTGTCCGTCACATACACACACACACACACACACACACATACTGGTTATTATTCGGAATGGGGACCAATATGTTGTTCATGACTTGTGGGGACCACCCTTTCTACAGGTTGTGGAGGCATTTAAAAAATGAGGTAAAATGTCCACTGCCTAGTTAACTCATACACGTCTTTAAATCTCTGGATTGACAAAGTAAAGTGCTGATCATACTTACTGGGGACCCTGGGGAAAAATAGATAATGATAATATGGTTCATGGGGACCAAATTTAAATAATTTTGCATTATTTACACAGATTTGTACATGACTACTGAGGATCATTTAAAAAAGAAATTAAAAATAAAAAAAGTTCTAATTAAATATGACATGATCCTCAGAATACAGCACTACAGCTGTCCTCTTATAGGAAGTTTCACCACATTAATGTTAAAGCAAATCTTGCATCTTCTGTGACTTTACTAAAAACTGCTATTGTGCAGTAATGAAGTTGTCTGCAACTCCAACAACCATATATAGCAGGATATAGAATGGATCTGACTATCATTTAAAAAGGTTTCCCTTTAGGGGACCTGTTTTTGTTGGTCCCCATACCGTAGGAGGTCCCCTAAAGGTGACTGTGTAAACAGAGCGATGTCCCCATTAAGTCAGAATTGCCAGAACACACACACACAAACACACACACACACACACACATACATACTGGTTATTATTAGGAATGGGGACCAATATGTTGTTCATGACTTGTGGGGACCACCCTTTCTACAGGTTGTGGAGGCATTTAAAAAAATGAGGTAAAATGTCCACTGCCCAGTTAGCTCATACACGTCTTTAAATCTCTGGATTGACAAAGTAATGTGCTGATCATACTTACTGGGGACCCTGGGGAAAAATAGATAATATGGTTCATGGGGACCAAATTTAAATAATTTTGCATTATTTACACAGATTTGTACATGACTACTGAGGATCATTTAAAAAAGAAATTAAAAATAAAAAAAGTTCTAATTAAATATGACATGATCCTCAGAATACAGCACTACAGCTGTCCTCTTATAGGAAGTTTCACCACTTAAATGTTAAAGCAAATCTTGCATCTTCTGTGACTTTACTAAAAACTGCTATTGTGCAGTAATGAAGTGGTCTGCAACTCCAACGACCATATATAGAACGATATAGAATGGATCTGACTATCATTTAAAAAGGTTTCCCTTTAGGGAACCTGTTTTTGTTGGTCCCCATACCGTCAGAGGTCCCCTAAAGGTGACTGTGTAAACAGAGCGATGTCCCCATTAAGTCAGAATTGCCAGAACACACACACACACACACATAGTGGTTATTATTAGGAATGGGGACCAAACTGTTGTTCATGACTTGTGGGGACCACCCTTGCTACAAGTTGTGGAGGCATTTAAGAAAATGAGATAAAAGGGCCACTGCCCAGTTAGCTCATACATGTCTTTAAATCTCTGGATTGATGAAGTAATGTGCTGATCATACTTACTGGGGACCCTGGGGAAAAATAGATAATATGGTTCATGGGGACCAAATTTAAATAATTTTGCATTATTTACACAGATTTGTACATGACTACTGAGGATCATTTAAAAAAGAAATTAAAAATAAAAAAAGTTCTAATTAAATATGACATGATCCTCAGAATACAGCACTACAGCTGTCCTCTTATAGGAAGTTTCACCACATTAATGTTAAAGCAAATCTTGCATCTTCTGTGACTTTACTAAAAACTGCTATTCAGCAGTAATGAAGTTGTCTGCAACTCTAACAACCATATATAGCAGGATATAGAATGGATCTGACTATCATTTAAAAAGGTTTCCCTTTAGGGGACCTGTTTTTGTTGGTCCCCATACCGTCAGAGGTCCCCTAAAGGTGACTGTGTAAACACAGTGATGTCCCCATTAAGTCAGAATTGCCAGAACACACACACACACACACACACACATACATACTGATTATTATTAGGAATGGGGACCAAGATGTTGTTCATGACTTGTGGGGACCACCCTTTCTACAGGTTGTGGAGGCATTTAAAAAAATGAGATAAAAGGGCCACTGCCCAGTTAGCTCATACATGTCTTTAAATCTCTGGATTGATGAAGTAATGTGCTGATCATACCTTCTGGGGACCTTGAGGAAAAATAGTTATTTTGGTTCATGGGTACCTAATTTAAATAGTTTTGCATAATCTACACAAATTTGTACGTGACTATTTAATTAAAAAAAAAAGTTCAAATTAAATAGGACATGATCCTCAGAATACGGCACTAGAGCTGTCCTCTTATAGGACGTTTCACCACTTAAATGTTAAAGCAAATCCTGCATCTTCTGTGACATTACTGACAACTGCTATTTAGCAGTAATAAAGTTGTCTCCAACTCCAGGATATAAACTGGATCGGACTATCATTAAAAAAGATTTCCCTTTAGGGGACCTGTTTTTGTTGGTCCCCATACCGTCAGAGGTCCCCTAAAGGCGATGTCCCCACTAAGTCAGAATTGCCAGAACACACACACACACACTTAAAAGCAGCAAATTAGTTGGAACGAATGATGAGTCAAAGGGCCTAATGTGCAGAAAATGGGGCGGTACTTGTTTTTTTTTGTTTGTTTTCTTACCAAACACTTCCTGAAGCTCTTGCTGAACTTTTCCGTGCACATCTGGGTGAGAGCCCAGCAGGTGGAGGGCCCAGTTCATGGAGGCTGCTGTTGTGTCGTGGCCCTGCAGCAACACAACAACAACACAACGATACATCACCTTAATGTTTCCACTTCAAAGGGGAACTACACATTTTTGAGAACGTTGCTTATTGTTCAAAATCGTTATTGATAATATTTTTTTTTGCATTCTAAATATTAAACAAATACGATCAAAATTCCGCTTATAATGGAGACTATGGAAGCCGTTTAAATCCGCCGATAGAAAAATACATTTAAACACCTCCATTAAAGTTAAAGTACCACTGATAGTCACACACACACACACACACACACACACACACATGGTGTGGTGAAATTAACCTCTGCATTTGACCCATCCCCTTGTTCCACCCCCTGGGAGGTGAGGGGAGCAGTGAGCAGTAACGGTGGCCGCGCTCGGGAATCATTTCGGTGATTTAAACGCCAATTCCAACCCTTGATGCTGAGTGCAAAGCAGGGAGGTAATGGCTCCCATTTTTAAAGTCTTTGGTATGACTCGGCCGGGGTTTGAACTCACAACTTACCGATCTCAGGGCGGACACTCTAACCACAAAACTACTGAGCAGGGTTTGAGGTAACCCTTTACTTTTGGGTACATATTCTAAGTAACAAAGCCTTCATTATGAGTTATTTGGACAGTAGGGTAACATATTGTAAGTAACAAAGACTTAATTTAGAGTGATTTGGTTCGGGTTAGAGGTTTAGGGTTGGGGTTGGGGTTAGGGTTGTTGTATAATAAGGCCATGCAGAATAAGGCATTAGTAAGTACTTAATAATGACTTATTAAGAGCCAAATGTTTCTAATTTGTATGTTAATAAGCAACTAATTAATGGTGAATATGTTCCCCATACTAAAGTGTTACCGGGTTTTTTTATACATGATGTAAGTATATATGTAATGTAATACCGGGGATATTTATAATAACATTTAATATTTGCGTATTTTGATAATTTTAAGCATACGCTGCGCATTAATTTCAAAATGGCATCACTATGTTATGTTTTTTTTAAATTCACTTACTGTACAAGGTCTGCTGTCATTAAGATGCAGACCGAGAGAATCTTGTTATATTCCCGTTTAGATGAAGAATGACGCCTAATCCTGGCAAATAAACTGGGAGGTGGGGTATAAGCGTTTTATGTGTCTTTCTCGTCAATTCCAGGTCCTAAATGGCTATCAAAGTGTCCCAAGTTAACGGAATACCTACCCAGACTTCTACAGTCCAGGTGAGAGGGATGATTTATGATTTCGAATAAACTTACAGGGAGCAGGGAAGCAAGGAAGCAGCAAACCACTTGATGTAAACATAGGCACACAGGAAGTGATGACGGAGCCTCTATAATTAGTGTGTCTGCGTTAGCTCTTATAATAAAAGTGTACCTGGTTAATATTCAAGTCATGAAATGTAAATGAAGTATTGTTCGCACTTTTTTATGGTTATTTATCAGATTTTACGGGCGGAATAGAGGAGCTCCCATTGGCTGCCCTGTAAGCAGACTTTTATTTACATTTATATAATATTTAGAATGCATAGAAAAATTAAAAAACACAGTCTGTCGTCGTGTCTTTCGTAAGGATTGTGAACGATAAGCAAAATTTAAAACAAAAGTGTAGTTCCCCTTTAACAGGCATTTTTTACTTTAATTTTTTTTTTATTATTCACAATCCTTATGGAAGAGAAAAACATACTCGTAAATAAACATTAGCAAAAGTCAGCTAACAATGGAGAGACATATTTCACCTATATAAAGTGCTTTAAAAAACTTCCAAAAACATCAATCAGGGTTTTTGATACACGCTGCAAGTATAAATGTCATGTAGTAACATTCATAATAACATGTAATATTTACATGTTATTATGAATGAATGAATGTTATTAGCTAATTTTAAGGCATACGACAGTGTATTTTTTTCACAGATCGATCACAACTTTCACTTTTCTCTTCAACAACAACACGACTAACCATGGCAGACTTCCTGAGCGAAAAAAATTATGTTCTCAAACAAGGGTGTACATTACGTCGATCGTGAGCTACCGGTCGTTGGCGGAGAGTGTGTCAGTTGATCGCCAGCCAGTCATTAAAAAATAGTCTTAAAAATTATCGATCATCAATCTTCACTATGACATTACTGCGCCATCCCGCCTGCGCCAACAAAATAAAAGTCTCCGAAAGCTAACGCAAACAAACTGGCAAGCTACAGAGTTTGCCGACAATGTATTTCTTGTAAAGTGTGCAAAAAGGAGTATGGAAGCTGGATAAATAAGATGCCAAAAACCAACCACTTTCATGTGGTATTGGACAGAAAGGAGGACTTTTTTTCTCCTCCACAATGTAAATTAGAAAATTTCAACTGTAAACTCTGTCTGATATTAGTCAATGTAAGTCATCAGAATCAGGTCATACACCAACTTATATTATTTTCTTCATGAAAGAAAAAAATCTATACGTTATGGTTTGAGTTTATTTCGAACATGTATCCAATTTCAACATAATTCATGTGTTAACATGCTTTTACATTTATTGAACACCTTTAAAATGTTAACAGAAAACGTCTGTTTCATAAATGAATAAATATAAATTGTAATTAAATTAAATTAAAATAAATTAAATTATAATATATCCATCCATTTTCTATGGCTTATTCCCTTTTGGGGTGGCGGGGGGCGCTGGCGCCTATCTCAGCTACAATTAATATAACTATAATATATAGCTATACTGTATATATAAATATATATATATATATTTATATATATGTATATATATATATATTCTTTTTTTATGTATACCCATATATATACATACGTATAAATATATAAATATATATGTTACAAAGTTAAAGTACCACTGAGCAGCAGCGGTCGCCGCGCCCGGGAATCATTTTGGTGATTTAACCCCCAATTCCAATCCTTGATGGTGAGTGCCAAGCAGGGAGGTAACGGGTCCCATTTTTGTCATCTTTAGTATGACTCGGCCAGGGTTTGAACTCATGTGTGTGTGTGTGTATTTATATATATATATATATATATATATATATATATATATATATATATATACCGTATTTCCTTGAATTACCGCCGGGGCGCAAATTGATTCAAAACCTCTACTCACTCCTGCGCTTACCAAAGGCATGCGGTAAAAGTAAACATGCGCTAATTATTTTAAAACCTCTTCTCACTTCGGCACTTACCAAAGGTATACAGTAAAAATTTGAGTGTGATGTAATCTTGGACCTTAAATCCTACTGAATAGCTCTTAATCTTCTTCCCTTTATGCGATTTCAAACTACCGATATTGAAATCAGCCTCCTCCATTTTGAAAATGATGACAGGGGAAGTGTCACTTGTGACGTCACGAGTTTGACCAGGCGCTAATACTAAGCATGCGCTAATTATTTTGGGAAGCAAGTTTGACCCGGCAGTAATACAAGGCAGGCGCATACTATGGGCCCTGCGGCAATTCAAGGAAATACGGTATATATATATATGGATAGATTGATTGGCAACACTAAATTGTCCCCAGTGTGTGAATGTGAGTGTGAATGTTGTTTGTCTATCTGTGTTGGCCCTGCGATGAGGTGGCGACTTGTCCAGGGTGTACGCCGCCTTCCGCCCGATTGTAGCTGAGATAGGCGCAAGCGCCCCCCGCCACCCCAAAAGGGAATAAGCGGTAGAAAATGGATGGACGGATATATATATATATATATATATATATATATATATACAAATTTCGACCCCATTATTTGAGAAAAACTGAGCTACACAAAATGAACAAACTATTAGAAAGCGCTCTCAGTATTTACAAGCGTGTTTACAACAACAGTAGTTTTTCTTCAGTTTATTTTAATTTGTTTAGTTATTATTATATTGCAGCGCCTGGTGTCGTGGCCTACTAGTATCATACCGGGGGGAAGATGTGTATTAATATTGAACTACAATACTATAATAATAATAATTTGTGTATGATAGGATATTTCAAACACAGTTTTTATCATGCCTGTTAATCTGGGTTTATGTTTGATCATGTTATGTTTTGTTTTTTGGACTCTTGTTTCCCGTTTTGCACTTCCTGGTTTTGTTTGTTTCCATAGCAACCCATTAGTTTCCACCTGTTCACGCCCCTGCCCTCAGTCCCGCACCTGTTTCTCATTACCACGGCTACTATTTAAGTCATTTGCTTTCTGTTCATCAGTCTGGGAACTTTGCCTGCATACTGCTAATGCTTACTCACCCGACCACGCACCTACCTTGCCTTGCCAACCTTCATGCCTTGCCACGCTGCTAACTATTTTTGACCACTCCACGTAAGATCTTTGTATTTTTTGCCTCAGTGCTAGTTTTTGGTTTATTGTGTATCTTTGATATAATTTTTTGTTCATTTATAGATAGTCATGCCATTGTGCGTTTTTTGTTTGAAGTTTTAGTATAGATTATTATCCGCCCCCGAGTGCGCCTTTTGTTTTGCCTTTTTGTATTTTAGTGTATAAACGAATAACTATGTACCTGAACTCACGCCTGGCTCGTACCATATTCCCTCTGCGTCGAAGGAGCAAAACTATTCCATGTCACGGCTTGACAGTTTTCGACAAATGAACAGAAATGGTTTTATTCCAATCTAACGTATAAAGAAAGTTGTCAAAAAGGGAATAGGGATAGTCCACATAGCGCTAGAACCTACCCTGAACATGAAGGTGTCCACTTCCTCCTGAATGTCCTGATGGCTCATGGAGTTGCCGTCCTCGTCTTTGGTCTGCAGGAGCATGTCCAGAAACGCCCGTCTTTTCCTGGTCCCCGACTCGGATTTGTCCTCCTTCCTGTCATGCTCGTCCTTCAAGCTCTCTGCTCTCTCCCGGATCACCTGAACGAGATTCAAAAAAGTATTTGTTTGTCAGTCACAATTGGTAGTCGTTTTCCCCCAAAAGTGTAAGGTATTTTCTTCCAAACCAAAAACAAATCCAGTTTCAAACAGTGGCCACCCCAAAACCTTGAAGTGTACAGAGAATGTTTTAATCATGAGGGCACCGCACGAGTCCATTCCAGTCTTGGCAGTAACGATTCGATCCAGATTTTAAAATACTTCTCGATTCAAAATCAATACTTTGTAATAACATTGGTGTCAGGCTTGCCCCTGACAGTTTGTTTGTGTTTTAGTTTTTCCTCTGTGTGTGTAGTATTTCCTGTCTTTAGTTCCTGTCAGCGCTCTTATTTTGTCTGATCCCTGTCTTTCTCCCTGAGTGCTGTGTCCCCTCAGCTGCAGCTGATTGGCACCTGGCCACACCTGGTGTCAATCAGCCCGCTCCTATTTAGACCTGTCTTCACATCCAGTCAGTGCTGGATTATTGTCACTTCTGTATTGTCGTGTCGTATTGTGTCGTGCCATTGCAGCGTAACGGTAAGCTATATTTCGGTAGCAGTTTGTAGCTGACTGTCTTTTGTTCCCTGCTTTCAATTATTCTTTGTACTACACGTAACGACTTCTGTTTTCCTGCTCGCTACCCGCTAGCTTCCACGAAAGGCCCTTTTGTTTTTGCTAGCTTCCATGCTAAGTTCCTTTTGTTTTCTAGCTCCCATGCTAGCTCTTTTAGTTTGTTATCCGCCTCGTGCGCGCTTTTTATGTACCCAATTTGTTTGGTTTTGTCTTAGTGTTTTATTAAACCATGTTTCCTCACTCAATGCCTGCCACCTTCTCTGCATTTTGGGGTTCGTCACAAACTAACTCTGACAATTGGATGCCAGTTGTATGTTTAACTCCATTCCTCCATAAACATAGATAAACAGGTCTAAGTTTTTATGTTACTGAAAAGAAAACTGGTTTTCTTTGATAAAATTCGACGCAAACATTTAATAAAGTTAAACACTGCTCAGGTAACAAGAGAAGTAGCCAACACTTCTCTTTTCTAAAGGAATTATGTACCGCAGATAAAGATCATCTATCAAGGGTGTCCAAACTTTATCCAAGAGGGCCTAAAAAACAACTATCCGTCCATCCATTTCCTACCGCTTATTCCCTTTGAGGGCGCTGGTGCCTATCTCAGCTACAATCGGGCGGAAGGCAGAACAACAATTACTAATCATGGCAGACTTTGTAAGGGACAACAACAATATTTTGGGGACAAATTATGTTTCTGAATCTTATATTTTTGAGCCCGAACCAAAGGAGGATGAACAACAAACCCCAGAAGCCGCTGCTAAACAGATTAAGCTTTTGTGAAACACATATTCACGCAGCAGTATTGCTAAGTACCCAAAAAGAAGACATACAAAAAAAATACAATATTAAAATATATCACCGGATATGATGTACACTTCATGTTTCCGGTTTAGGCCATACCCACTTCCTGGGGGGTCATAAATCAATCCCCACCTAGCCCCCCTTAATTAGTGGGCCTAAATCTCTCTAATGTGCATTGCCCCCATGTAACAAAGTGAAGTGAAGTGAATTATATTTATATAGCGCTTTTCTCTAGTGACTCAAAGCGCTTTTACATAGTGAAACCCAATATCTAAGTTACATTTTTAAACCAGTGTGGGTGGCACTGGGAGCAGGTGGGTAAAGTGTCTTGCCCAAGGACACAACGGCAGTGACTAGGATGGCAGAAGCGGGAATCGAACCTGCAACCCTCAAGTTGCTGGCACGGCCACTCTACCAACCAAGCTATGCCGCCCTAGAGGTGACAAATAATGCAAACGACGACTTCCTCTCAGGAGTTTTATAATGCAATTATCCTGAGTGTCCGCCCTGAGATCGGTAGGTTGTGAGTTCAAACCCCGGTCGAGTCATACTATAAAAAATGGGACCCATTACCTCCCTGCTTGGCATTCAGCATCAAGGGTTGGAATGGGGGGTTAAATCACCAAAAATCATTCCCGGGCAAGTCCACCGCTCATAATAATAATAGATTTTTTATTAAAAGGCTTTTTGAAAAAGAAGGGTTTTTAAGCCTCTTTTAAAAGCATCCACAGTCTGTGGTTACCTCAGGTGGTCAGGGAGAGTGTTCCACAGACTGGGAGTAGAAAGCCCGGTCTCCCATAGTTCGTAGCTTTGTCCTTGGAGGTTGGAGGAGGTTAGCCTGTTTCTGTTGTGTTTGTAGTGTTTTCCTGCCTTGTCCGTTTGTCTGCACCTTTGCTTTTAGTGATTCGTCCTCGGCGAGAGGCGGACCATGAGGCACACCTGCTCGCAATTACCACGCCAGTGCATGTGCCTTCTTCACTTCGTCAACAATTAATTGTATGTTGTCTCTCCATCCATCCATCCATTTCCTACTGTTTATTCCCTTTTGGGGTCGCGGGGGGCGCTGGTGCCTATCTCAGCTACAATCGGGCGGAAGGCGGGGTACACCCTGGACAAGTCACCACCTCATCACAAGGCCAACACAGATAGACAGACAACATTCACACTGACATTCACACACTAGGGCCAATTTAGTGTTGCCAATCAACCTATCCCCAGGTGCACGTTTTTGGAAGTGGGAGGAAGCCGGAGTACCCGGAGTGAACCCACTGAAAGTACCGGGGAGGACATGCAAACTCCACACAGAAAGATCCCAAGCCCGGGATTGAACCCAGGACTACTCAGGACCTACGTATTGTGAGGCAGACGCACTAACCTCTCTTCCACCATGAAGCCCTATGTTGTCTCACCTTATTCCTGTAATCCCTCACCTCTTTTTGTTTGCTTCCGAGCCCCCCCTGAGGTAAAAATGATTTATGTCGGACTTTTTGCTGTACTCAGTGCGCCCTGGCCTTTTTCCCTGCCGACCACTGAGGAACCTGTTTTTGTTTGTTTATTCATGGTGTGCACTTCTGCCCCATCGCCTTTTGTTACACTTTTTGGACTTATTAAATATTCCCCTTTTTGTCTTTGCATCCTGGGGTCACCTCCTTGATCAGGTCCTAACAGTTTGGAGCGGAGGTGTCGTGTGGAGGATTTGGGGGTGAGTAGTTCATTGAGGTAGAGGGGGGCATTTCCATGGAGGCACTGGTGGGTTAGTAGGGAGATTTTGTATTCAATCCTGAATAATCAAACCTGAGCTGTTGCTCACTGCTCCCCTCACCTCCCAGGGTCAAATGCAGAGAATCACTTCGCCACACCTAGTGTGTTAGTGACAATCATGGGGATTTTGACTTTTTTTTAATATCTCCTGAAAGGCTTTAAAGTATGTTACTCTGCATTAAGTATAAAAAGCTGCATCACTTGCAAATCCCCGCTCACCTCGTAGGTAAAGGAGTGGAGAGTCTTGAGGGTTCTGTCGTGCACTTTGCCCTCGCCAAAGTATTTGTACATGAAGGCGGGCCAAAACCAGGGCGACCTCTGCCTGCGACTGACGATGTCACTCATTCTTTGCAAGTTAGGAGAAAAATCAAAACATCATACGATATATTTTTTTTCATTACAAAAAGTGAGTAAAGGGCAGAAGAAAAAAACGTACTTGTACACACTCTGGACGTACTCGGACTCGGAGTCGCTTTGGGCGTTGATTTTCTTTCCCATTGCCGTTTCTGGAAGGAGAGTGCTCATTGTGTACACGTCATACTGGGCCGATTGGTGGATATTGCTATCCCGAGTGTCCCAGTAAAACTTTTTCACTTCCAGTGCGATACCATATCAAGGCGTGTGCCTGGGGGAAACGCGCCCGGGCTAATTAGAGATACGTTTGTTAAAGGCCCACTGAAATGAGATTTTTTTTTTTATTTAAACGGGGATAGCAGGTCCATTCTATGTGTCATACTTGATCATTTTGCGATAATGCCATATTTTTGCTGAAAGGATTTAGTAGAGAACATCGACGATAAAGTTTGCAACTTTTGGTCGATAATAAAAAAAAGCCTTGCCTTTGCCGGAAGTAGCAGACGTCACGGGTTGTAGGGCTCCTCACATTGTTTATAATCACAGCCTTCAGCAGCAAGAGCTATTCGGACCGAGAAAGCGACAATTTCCCCATTAATTTGAGCGAGGATGATAGATTTGTGGATGAGGAAAGTTAGAGTGAGGCACTAAAAAAAAAAGGGAAAAAAAAGAAAAGGCGGCAGTGTGAGTGTTTCAGATGTAATTAGACACATTTACTAGGATAATTCTGGAATATCCCTTATCTGCTTATTGTTTTAATAGTGTTTTAGTGACCATGAATTGATTAACGTGGACCCCGACTTAAACAAGTTGAAAAACTTATTCGGGTGTTACTATTTAGTGGTCAATTGTACGGAATATGTACTGAACTGTGCAATCTACTAATGAAAGTATCAATCAATCAATCAATCAATGAGATTGTAAAGTCAAACCAATGTCTCTGAGAGAAGCCGAGGAGCCAAGATCACAGCTGCCTTTTTTAAGATGCAGGATGAGGTCGCATAATCCGCTGAAGTCTCCGGTAAGAGCCGACTTAATATCACAATTTTCCCATCCAAAAAACTTGCTGGTTGACGTAGAGAAACATGTTCGCTTGACCGCTCTGTGTTAAAGCTTCACAACAAACAAAGAAACACTGGCTGTGTTTCAGTGCTAAAGGCGGCTGCAATCCACCGCTTTCCACCAACAGCATTCTTCTTTATAGTCTCCATTATTAATTGAACAAATTGCAAAAGATTTAGCAACACAGAGGTCCAAATTACTGTGTTATTATGCGATGAAAAGAGACGACTTTTAGCCGTAAGTGGTGCTGAGCTAATATGTCCACTCCAACCAATAACGTCACAAACACGCGTCATCATTCCGCGACGTTTTCAACAAGAAACTCCGCGGGAAATTAAAAATTGCAATTTAGTAAACTAAAAAGGCCGTATTGGCATGTGTTGCAATGTTAATATTTCATCATTGATATATAAACTATCAGACTGCGTGGTCGGTAGTAGTGGGTTTCAGTAGGCCTTTAATACATGCTGTAAATATTATTATTTACTTATTGTCCTCACAGTTTAACAACCTTGAGTATTGGCCGATGGGGTTATCAGCAGGAATCATACATACTTGTATTATTTTGTAGTGTGGGATGTTTGAAAAAAGATTTGATCAAGTGAAATGAGTCAAAGTGAGTTCAATGGAAACAAGTATTTATTACTAACAGTGTGGAATAGATTTGTGCTGTCTTTAAACTGAAGTGGAGTGGTATATGATCTATCTGATACTGCCTGGGAGACTTTGTATGTGTGAGTAGTATGTGACTATATTATTTGATGCTTCTTCATATTGACAAAAGTGCTGCTTTAGACTGCAATGCAGTATGTCTAGCTTGTGTGCTATTGTGTGCTCAGCTGTTGTGTAGCTGCGAGCTCCTACAATGTTTACGTAACTCTTTGAGTTATGTTGCTTGCAGTAATTGTGTTAGTCCGTACAAATGGCTCTCTCCTGTCCCGTTGCTGTGTGTGGGGCAAGTTGTGTTTTCTTTTACTTGGCTTGCAAACCCTCAGCCCCGTGTACCCCAAAAAATTCTGCCTAGCAACAAAATACTTTTTTTTTTTTTTTTTTTTAAGAATGTGACTCTTACAACTCGATTGGATTCCGATTCTTGGGGAGAAGTTTCTATTGAGGAACGACTTTCGATTCAACATCATTCTCAATCTGGTAGGGGTGAACAAAAAAAATGTATTCACATTCGAATATATATATATATATATATATATATATATATATATATATATATATATATATGTATATATATATATATATATATATATATATATATATATATATATATATATATATATATATATATATATATATGTATATATGTATGTATATATATATATATATATGTATATATGTATGTATATATATATATATATGTATATATGTATGTATATATATATATATATATATATATATATATGTATATATGTATGTATATATATATATATATATGTATATATGTATGTATATATATATATATGTATATATGTATGTATATATATATATATATATATATGTATATATGTATATATATATATATATATATATATATATATATATATGTATATATATATATATATATATGTATATATGTATGTATATATATATATATATATATATATATATATATATATATATGTATATATATATATATATATATATATATATATATATGTATATATGTATGTATATATACACACATATATATATATATATATATATATGTATATACATATATATGTATATATGTAAATATATGTCTATATATGCATATATATGTACATATATGTATATATGTCTATATATGCATATATATGTACATATATGTATATATGTATATATGTAAATATATGTCTATATATGCATATATATGTGCATATATGTATATATACATTTATACATTTATACATGTATATATGTATATATGTATGTATATATATGTATATATATACAAAAAAAATAATTCCCATTCGAATATATATATATATACACATATATATATATGTAAATATATGTATATGTATGCATATATATGTACATATATGTATGTATGTAAATATATGTATATGTGTATATAGATATATGTGTATATATGTATATATATATACATATATACGTATATATGTATATATACATATATATGTATATATGTATGTATATATATGTATATATACAAAAAAAGTAATTCACATTCGAATATATGTATATATATATATATATATATACATATATATGTATATATGTAAATATATGTATATATGGATATGTAAATATATGTATATGTGTATATACATCTATGTGTATCTATACATATATATGTATATATTTAAATATGTAAATATATGTGTGTATGTAAATATATGTATATGTGTATATATGTGTATATATATACATATATATGTATATATGTATGTATATATATGTATATATATACATATATATATATATATATATATATATATATATATATATATATATATATATATATATATATATCACTACTTCCTTTCCTGCGCCTTGAACCCTGCAGTTTATACTATAAAACGGTGCGGCTAATTTATGGATATGTTTTTTTTTCGCTGACAGCCATAATGCAAATAGTTAAAATACAAAAACAAAGCAAATACACTAAATGGGTGTGTTATTTTTTGTGCTATGGCAGCATCTTTTGGACGAGTTCACTCACTGCAGGTACTGCATCGCCTTTGGACTAGAGCTTTCAACCGGAAGTACAATTCTGTCTTCTATCCCTCAATCGTGTTTCTGCTCGTATTGATTCTTCATTCATCCATCCGAAGCAACATTTGTAGTTTTACAATATAACTCAAACTATTCCTACTGACTTAACCGTCCCGTGTGTGATGTCTCTCGGAAGTGTTTTCATGCATTTTTCTACCAACTATCGCAATGTAGAGAAGCTAGCGACATGAGCATTGGCTAATATGCTAACACGTTTACAAGTGGGTGTGTTAGTATTACTAACTTACCGGTACATTCTTTTTGTATTGTTTCAGTTTCGTAAAGTCGGCAAGACGTCACCATGGAGTTACTGAGTCTGTTTAGCTGATTGAAGAGCTAGCTCCCGCAGCTCGGGGGTCCATGACGATGACTTCTGTTTGTTTGATCGGCCGTTTTACTGCCTTGTTACGGACACCGTTTGGAAACAAGCAAGGTACAAACCCTGTTTCCATATGAGTTGGGAAATTGTGCTAGATGTGAATATAAACAGAATACAATGATTTGCAAATCATTTTCAACCCATATTCAGTTGAATATGCTACAAAGACAAGATATTTGATGTTCAAACTGAAAAAATTTTTTTTTTTGCAAATAATCATTAGCTTTAGAATTTGATCCCAGCAAAACGTGACAAAGAAGTTAGGAAAGGTTGCAAAAAATACTGATAAGGTTGAGGAATGCTCATCAAACACTTATTTGCAACATCCCACAGGTGTTCAGGCTAATTGGGAACAGGTTGGTGCCATGATTGCGCATAAAAACAGCTTCACAAAAAATTATTTCACCAGAAAGATGGGGCGAGGTGCACCCTTTTGTCCTAAACTGCGTGAGCAAATAGTCAAACAGTTTAAGAACAACGTTTCTCAAAGTGCAATTCCAAGAAATTTAGGAATTTCAACATTGACGGTCCATAATATCATCAAAAGGTTCAGAGAATCTGGAGAAATCACTTCACGTAAGCGGAATGGCCGGAGACCAACATTGAATGACCGTGACCTCCGATCCCTCGTACGGCACTGTATCAAAAACCGAAATCAATCTCTAAAGGATATCACCACATGGGCTTAGGAACACTTCAGAAAACCACTGTCACTAAATACAATTCGTCGCTACATCTGTAAGTGCAAGTTAAAGCTCTACTATGTAAAGCAAAAGTCATTTATCAACAACATCCAGAAACGCCGCCGGCTTCTCTGGGCCCGAGATCATCTAGGATGGACTGATGAAAACTGGAAAAGTCTTCTGTGGTCCGATGATTCCACATTTCAAATTGTTTTTGGAAATATTCGACATCGTGTCATCCGGACCAAAGGGGAAGCGAACCATCCAGACTGTTATCGACGCAAAGTTGAAAAGCCAGCATCTATGATGGTATGGGGGTGCACTAGTGCCCAAGGCATGGGTAACTTACACATCTGTGAAGGCACCATTAATGCTGAAAGGTACATACAGGTTTTTGAACAACATACGCTGCCATTTAAGCGCCGTGTTTTTCATGGACGCCCCTGCTTATTTCAGCAAGACAATGCCGAGCCACATTCAGCACGTGTTACAACAGCGTGGCTTCCTAAAAAAAAGAGTGCGGGTACTTTCCTGGCCCGCCTGCAGTCCAGACCTGTCTCCCATCGAAAATGTGTGACGCATTATGAAGCGTAAAATACGACTGTTGAACGACTGAAGCTCTACATAAAACAAGAATGGGAAAGAATTCCACTTTCAAAGCTTCAACAATTAGATTCCTCAGTTCCCAAACGTTTAGTGAGGTTTGTTAAAAGAAGAGGTGATGTAACACAGTGGTGAACATGCCCTTTCCCAACTACTTTGGCACGTGTTGCAGCCATGAAATTCTAAGTTAATTATTATTCGCAAAAAAAAAAAAAAAAAGTTTATGAGTTTGAACATCAAATATGTTGTCTTTGTAGTGCATTCAACTGAATATGGGTTGAAAAGGATTTGCAAATCATTGTATTCTGTTTATATTTACATCTAACACAATTTCCCAACGCATATGGAAACATTGACTACATCTTTTTGCGTAAATAATTCACAACGTATGTACTTTATCTGTGGCTTACAGACAGGTGGGGCTAATATATAAAATGTAATAAATTTTGTGGGTGTGGCTTATATACGGAAATACGCTGTGTGTCGATGCCCAAAGATTGACATCCTAGCTACAAGCTGCAAGTTGTTATGATGAACCAGGTCCACAATGGCAGTGTTTGAATAACCAGTACAAATACAGACTGCAGCCATGTGTGCCCCGGGTCACATGTCTTTGTACTCGGACCACAAATCGATATCAACCCGGATCCGGTGATTACATCTTAATAAGAAGTACTCGTGCACTGACCACAGATGATGTCCAGGGCGCACAGTGTCACGTGGTTGAAGCAGTTAAAGGGGCCCCGGCCCGCCTGGGAGGTCAGCTTGTTTACCAGAACCTCGGCCTGCTCGTTCATCACCTCCAGGAAATCCTGCAGGATGGTGAAGTGGAACGTGGGCGTCAGCATCTTGCGACGCTCGCGCCACTTTGAGCCTGTGCTGGTATAAATAGAGAAAGGCAGGTTTTTGATGGTAAAAAAAAATGTTTTCCCCAGCAGATTAGAGACTACGTGTGGTTTTGGATATACTTTAGATATGAACTGTCTGATATGACTGAATTATGATATGTACTGCAGACGTGTCCAAAGTGCGGCACATTTTACAATATTATTAAAAATATATATATAAACAAGTGGAATAAAAGAGCAAACAAGTGAAATGCAACAACAAAAAGTTGCAATGTTGACTAATAACACAAAGCTGCTATGCAGGCTGTTTTTACTTTAAAACTGTCATTACTCCAAAAAAATAATAATAAATGATTTACCTGTTCAAGGCTCCAATTAATTCCACTTTGAAATATTTTTTGGGGAAAAATATTACATATTTTGTGTTTTCCATTAAAAAAAAACAACTAAGTTTTCTATGAGGAAAAAGGGCATAAAAAATACTCAAAAACTCAAAAAATATATAGATATGGAATTAATTTTGAGACTTAAGTGGGAGAAAAAAAATGTATGACATATTTTGAACACTTATAAGAATTTTAGTATTGGTTTTAAACAGCCATTGCTAAAAAAAAATATATGTATGTGAATTTAAGTCAATGTAGACTATTTTTGCCATGCAGGCTGTTTTTACTTTAAAACTGTCATTACTCAAAAAATACGAATAAATAAAAATCATCCATCCATCCATCCATCCATCATCTTCCGCTTATCCGAGGTCGGGTCGCGGGGGCAGCAGCCTAAGCAGGGAAGCCCAGACTTCCCTATCTCCAGCCACTTCATCTAGCTCTTCCCAGGGGATCCCGAGGCGTTCCCAGGCCAGCCGGGAGACATAGTCTTTCCAACGTGTCCTGGGTCTTCCCCGTGGCCTCCTACCAGCTGGACGTGCCCTAAACACATCCCTAGGGAGGCGTTCGGGTGGCATCCTGACCAGATGCCCGAACCACCTCATCTGGCTCCTCTCGATGTGGAGGAGCAGCGGCTTTACGTTGAGCTCCTCCCGGATGGCAGAGCTTCTCACCCTATCTCTAAGGGAGAGCCCCGCCACCCGGCGGAGGAAACTCATTTCGGCCGCTTGTACCCGTGATCTTATCCTTTCGGTCATGACCCAAAGCTCATGACCATAGGTGAGGATGGGAACGTAGATCGACCGGTAAATTGAGAGCTTTGCCTTCCGGCTCAGCTCCTTCTTCACCACAACGGATCGGTACAACGTCCGCATTACTGAAGACGCCGCACCGATCCGCCTGTCGATCTCACGATCCACTCTTCCCCCACTCGTGAACAAGACTCCTAGGTACTTGAACTCCTCCACTTGGGGCAGGGTCTCCTCCACAACCCGGAGATGGCACTCCACCCTTTTCCGGGCGAGAACCATGGACTCGGACTTGGAGGTGCTGATTCTCATTCCGGTCGCTTTACACTCGGCTGCGAACCGATCCAGTGAGAGCTGAAGATCCCGGCCAGATGAAGCCATCAGGACTACATCATCTGCAAAAAGCAGAGACCTAATCCCGTGGCCACCAAACCGGAACCCCTCAACGCCTTGACTGCGCCTAGAAATTCTGTCCATAAAAGTTATGAACAGAATCGGTGACAAAGGGCAGCCTTGGCGGAGTCCAACCTTCACTGGAAACGTGTCCGACTTACTGCCAGCAATGCGGACCAAGCTCTGACACTGATCATACAGGGAGCGGACTGCCACAATAAGACATTCCGATACCCCATACTCTCTGAGCACTCCCCACAGGACTTCCCGAGGGACACGGTCGAATGCCTTCTCCAAGTCCACAAAGCACATGTAGACTGGTTGGGCAAACTCCCATGCACCCTCAAGAACGCTGCCGAGAGTATAGAGCTGGTCCACAGTTCCACGACCAGGACGAAAACCACACTGTTCCTCCTGAATCCGAGGTTCGACTATCCGGCGAAGCCTCCTCTCCAGTACACCTGAATAAACCTTACCGGGAAGGCTGAGGAGTGTGATCCCACGATAGTTGGAACACACCCTCCGGTCCCCCTTCTTAAAGAGAGGGACCACCACCCCGGTCTGCCAATCCAGAGGTACCGCCCCCGATGTCCACGCGATGCTGCAGAGTCTTGTCAACCAAGACAGCCCCACAGCATCCAGAGCCTTAAGGAACCCCGGGCGGATCTCATCCACCCCCGGGGCCTTGCCGCCGAGGAGCTTTTTAACTACCTCAGCGACCTCAGCCCCAGAAATAGGAGAGTCCACTACAGATTCCCCAGACACCGCTTCCTCAAAGAAAGACGTGTTGGTGGGATTGAGGAGGTCTTCGAAGTATTCCCTCCACCGATCCACAACATCCGCAGTCGAAGTCAGCAGAACACCATCCGCACCATACACGGTGTTGATAGTGCACTGCTTCCCCTTCCTGAGGCGCCGTATGGTGGTCCAGAATCGCTTCGAAGCCGTCCGGAAGTCGTTTTCCATGGCTTCCCCGAACTCTTCCCATGTCCGAGTTTTTGCCTCCGCGACCGCTAAAGCTGCACACCGCTTGGCCCGTCGGTACCCGTCCACTGCCTCCGGAGTCCTATGAGCCAAAAGAACCCGATAGGACTCCTTCTTCAGCTTGACGGCATCCCTCACTGCTGGTGTCCACCAACGGGTTCTGGGATTACCGCCACGACAGGCACCAACAACCTTGCGGCCACAGCTCCAATCAGCCGCCTCGACAATAGAGGTTCGGAGCATGGTCCACTCGGACTCAATGTCCCGCACCTCCCTCGTGACATGTTCAAAGTTCTCCCGGAGGTGTGAATTGAAACTCTCTCTGACAGGAGACTCTGCCAGACGTTCCCAGCAGACCCTCACAATGCGCTTGGGCCTGCCAGGTCTGTCCGGCATCCTCCCCCACCATCGCAGCCAACTCACCACCAGGTGGTGATCGGTAGAAAGCTCCGCCCCTCTCTTCACCCGAGTGTCCAAAACATAAGGCCGCAAATCCGATGACACAACTACAAAGTCGATCATGGAACTGCGGCCTAAGGTGTCCTGGTGCCAAGTGCACATATGGACACCCTTATGTTTGAACATGGTGTTTGTTATCGACAAACTGTGACGAGCACAAAAGTCCAATAACAAAACACCACTCGGGTTTAGATCCGGGGGACCATTCTTCCCAATCACGCCTCTCCAGGTTTCACTGTCGTTGCCAACATGAGCGTTGAAGTCTCCCAGTAGGACAAGGGAATCACCCGGAGGAGCACTTTCCAGTACTCCCTCGAGTGTACCCAAAAAGGGTGGGTATTCTGAACTGCTGTTTGGTGCGTAAGCACAAACAACAGTCAGGATCCGTCCCCCCACCCGAAGGCGAAGGGAAGCTACCCTCTCGTCCACTGGGTTGAACTCCAACGTACAGGCTTTGAGCCGGGGGGCAACCAGAATTGCCACCCCAGCCCGTCGCCTCTCACTGCCGGCAACGCCAGAGTGGAAGAGGGTCCAGTCCCTCTCGAGAGAACTGGTTCCAGAGCCCTTGCTGTGCGTCGAGGTGAGTCCGACTATATCCAGCCGGAACTTCTCTACCTCGCGCACTAGCTCAGGCTCCTTCCCCCCCAGTGAGGTGACGTTCCACGTCCTAAGAGCTAGCTTCTGTAGCCGAGGATCGGACCGCCAAGTGCCCTGCCTTCGGCTGCCGCCCAGCTCACAATGCACCCGACCTCTATGGCCCCTCCTATGAGTGGTGAGCCCATTGGAGGGATGACCCACGTTGCCTCTTCGGGCTGTGCCCGGCCGGGCCCCATGGGAACAGGCCCGACCACCAGGCGCTCGCCATCGTGCCCCAACTCCGGGCCTGGCTCCAGAGCGGGGCCCCGGTGACCCACGTCCGGGCGAGGGAAATCTGGGTTCATTTCGTTGTAATTCCATAGAAGTCTTTGAGCTGCTCTTTGTCTGATCACTCACCTAGGACCTGTTTGTCTTGGGAGACCCTACCAGGGGGCATGAAAACCCCCAGACAACATAGCTCCTAGGATCATTGGGACACGCAAACTCCTCTACCACGGTAAGGTAGCAGCTCAGAGAGGAGTAAATAAATAAATAAATAAAAATCAATGTTGTTATAAATTATTTACCTTTTCAGGGCTCCAACTACTTCACATCAAATATTTCATTTTGAAATATTTTTGGGGAAGATAGTGCATATTTTGTGTTTGCCATAAAAAAAACTAAGTTTTGTATGAAGAAAAAGGGCATAAAATACACACACACAGACACACACACAAATGTATAGATATGAACTTGATCTCGAGACTTAAGTATTTTTAACACTTATAATAATTTTAGTGGGAGGAGGGGGTTGAACGGTCATTGCTAAAAAAAAATAAAAAATTAAAAGAATTAAAATCAATGTTGATCAATAACACAAAGCTGCCATGCAGGCTGTCATTGCTCAAAAAAATAATAATAAATCAAAGTCAAAGGTGTTATAAATTATTTATAAGTTCAAAGCTCCAATTACTTCCACTTTGAAATATTTTTGGGGGAACAATATTACATATTTTGTGTTTTCCATTAAAATAAAAAAAATTAGTTTTCTATGAGGAAAAAGGGCATAAAAAATACTCACAAACTCAAAAAATATATAGATATGGAGTTAATTTCGAGACTTAAGTGGGAGAAAAAAAATGTATGACATATTTTGAACACTTATAAGAATTTTAGTAGGGGTTTTAAACAGCCATTGCTAAAAAAAATATATATGTATATGAATTTAAGTCAATGTTGACTATTTTTGCCATGCAGGCTGTTTTTACTTTAAAACTGTCATTACTCAAAAAATACTAATAAATCAAAATCAATGTTGTTATAAATTATTTACCTGTTCAGGGCTCCAATTACTTCACATCAAATATTTCATTTTGAAATATTTTTGGGGGAAAATAGTGCATATTTTGTATTTGCCATAAAAAAAAACAAAGTTTTGTATGAACAAAAAGGGAATAAAATACACACACACACACACACACACACACACTCAAATTTATAGATATGAAGTTGATCTCGAAACTTAAGTATTTTTAACACTTATAAGAATTTTAGTGGGAGGAATGGGTTAAACAGTCATTGCTAAAAAAAAATAAAAAATAAAAAAGAATTAAAATCAATGTTGACTAATAACACAAAGCTGCCTTGCAGGCTGTCATTGCTCAAAAAAATAATAATAAATCAAAGTCAAAGTTGTTATAAATTATCTACCTGTTCAAGACTCCAATTACTTCCACTTTGAAATATTTTTGGGGGAACAATATTACATATTTTGTGTTTTCCATTAAAATAAAAAAATTAAGTTTTCTATGAGGAAAAAGGGCATAAAAAATACTCACAAACTCAAAAAATATATAGATATGGAGTTAATTTCAAGACTTAAGAGGGAAAAAAATGTATGACTTATTTTGAACACTTATAAGAATTTTAGTAGGGGTTTTAAACAGCCATTGCTAAAAAAAAATATATGGATATGAATTTAAGTCAATGTTGACTATTTTTGTCATGCAGGCCGTTTTTACTTTAAAAGTGTCATTACTCCAAAAATAATAATAAATTAAATTCAATATTGTTATAAATTATTTACCTGTTCAGGGCTCCAATTACTTCACATCAAATATTCCCTTTTGAAATATTTTTTGGGGAAAATATTGCATATTTTGTGTTTGCCATAAAAAAAAACTAAGTTTTGTATGAAGAAAAGGGGCATAAAATACACACACACACACAAATTTATAGATATGAGGTTGATCTCGAGACTTAAGTATTTTTAACACTTATAAGAATTTTAGTGGGAGGAGGGGGTTAAACGGTCATTCCTAAAAAAAAAAAAAAATAAAAAAAAATTAAAATCAATGTTGACTAATAACACAAAGCTGCCATGCAGGCTGTCTCATTGCTCAAAAAAATAATAATACATCAAAGTCAAAGTTGTTATAAATTATCTACCTGTTCAAGGCTCCAATTACTTCCACTTTGAAATATTTTTGGGGGAACAATATTACATATTTTGTGTTTTCCATTAAAATAAAAAAATTAAGTTTTCTATGAGGAAAAAGGGCATAGAAAATACTCACAAACTCAAAAAATATACAGATATGGAGTTAATTTCGAGACTTGAGTGGGGAAAAAAATGTATGACTTATTTTGAAACACTTATAAGAATTTTAGTAGGGGTTTTAAACAGCCATTGCTAAAAAAAAATGTATATGTATGTGAATTTAAGTCAATGTTGACTATTTTTGTCATGCAGGCTGTTTTTACTTTAAAAGTGCCATTACTAAAAAAAATAATAATAAACCAAAGTCAATGTTGTTATAAATTATTTACCTGTTCAAGGATCCAATTACTTCACATCAAATATTTTGTTTTGAAATATTTTGTGGGGAAAATAGTGCATATTTTGTATTTGCCATAAAAAAAACAAAGTTTTGTATGAACAAAAAGGGAATAAAATACACACACACACACACACACACTCAAATTTATAGATATGAACTTGATCTCGAGACTTAAGTATTTTTAACACTTATAAGGATTTTAGAGGGAGGAGGGGGTTAAACGGTCATTGCAAAAAAAAAAATAATAATTAAAATCATTGTTGACTAATAACACAAAGCTGCCATGCAGGCTGTCATTGCTCAAAAAAATAATAATAAATCAAAGTCAAAGGTGTTATAAATCATTTATATGTTCAAGGCTCCAATTACTTCCACTTTGAAATATTTTTGGGGGAACAATATTACATATTTTGTGTTTTCCATTAAAATAAAAAAATTAAGTTTTCTATGAGGAAAAAGGGCATAGAAAATACTCACAAACTCAAAAAATATACAGATATGGAGTTAATTTCGAGACTTGAGTGGGAAAAAAAATGTATGACTTATTTTGAACACTTATAAGAATTTTAGTAGGGGTTTTAAACAGCCATTGCTAAAAAAAAATGTATATGTATGTGAATTTAAGTCAATGTTGACTATTTTTGTCATGCAGGCTGTTTTTACTTTAAAAGTGTCATTACTAAAAAAATAATAATAAACCAAAGTCAATGTTGTTATAAATTATTTACCTGTTCAAGGATCCAATTACTTCACATCAAATATTTTGTTTTGAAATATTTTGTGGGGAAAATAGTGCATATTTTGTATTTGCCATAAAAAAAACAAAGTTTTGTATGAACAAAAAGGGAATAAAATACACACACACACACACACACACACTCAAATTTATAGATATGAACTTGATCTCGAGACTTAAGTATTTTTAACACTTATAAGGATTTTAGAGGGAGGAGGGGGTTAAACGGTCATTGCAAAAAAAAAAAAAATAATTAAAATCATTGTTGACTAATAACACAAAGCTGCCATGCAGGCTGTCATTGCTCAAAAAAATAATAATAAATCAAAGTCAAAGGTGTTATAAATCATTTATATGTTCAAAGCTCCAATTACTTCCACTTTGAAATATTTTTGGGGGAACAATATTACATATTTTGTGTTTTCCATTAAAATAAAAAAAATTAGTTTTCTATGAGGAAAAAGGGCATAAAAAATACTCACAAACTCCAAAAATATATAGATATGGAGTTAATTTCGAGACTTAAGTGGGAGAAAAGAAATGTATGACATATTTTGAACACTTATAAGAATTTTAGTAGGGGTTTTAAACAGCCATTGCTAAAAAATATATATATATGTATATGAATTTAAGTCAATGTTGACTATTTTTGCCATGCAGGCTGTTTTTACTTTAAAACTGTCATTACTCAAAAAATACTAATAAATCAAAATCAATGTTGTTATAAATTATTTACCTGTTCAGGGCTCCAATTACTTCACATCAAATATTTCATTTTGAAATGTTTTTTGGGGGAAATAGTGCATATTTTGTATTTGCCATAAAAAAAAAACAAAGTTTTGTATGAACAAAAAGGGAATAAAATACACACACACACACACACACACACACACACACACACACACACACACTCAAATTTATAGATATGAAGTTGATCTCGAAACTTAAGTATTTTTAACACTTATAAGAATTTTAGTGGGAGGAATGGGTTAAACAGTCATTGCTAAAAAAAAAAAAAAAATAAAAAAGAATTAAAATCAATGTTGACTAATAACACAAAGCTGCCATGCAGGCTGTCTCATTGCTCAAAAAAATAATAATACATCAAAGTCAAAGTTGTTATAAATTATCTACCTGTTCAAGACTCCAATTACTTCCACTTTGAAATATTTTTGGGGGAACAATATTACATATTTTGTGTTTTCCATTAAAATAAAAAAATTAAGTTTTCTATGAGGAAAAAGGGCATAGAAAATACTCACAAACTCAAAAAATATACAGATATGGAGTTAATTTCGAGACTTGAGAGGGAAAAAAAATGTATGACTTATTTTGAACACTTATAAGAATTTTAGTAGGGGTTTTAAACAGCCATTGCTAAAAAAAAAATGTATATGTATGTGAATTTAAGTCAATGTTGACTATTTTTGTCATGCAGGCTGTTTTTACTTTAAAAGTGTCATTACTAAAAAAATAATAATAAACCAAAGTCAATGTTGTTATAAATTATTTACCTGTTCAAGGATCCAATTACTTCACATCAAATATTTTGTTTTGAAATATTTTGTGGGGAAAATAGTGCATATTTTGTATTTGCCATAAAAAAAACTAAGTTTTGTATGAACAAAAAGGGAATAAAATACACACACACACACACACACACACTCAAATTTATAGATATGAAGTTGATCTCGAGACTTAAGTATTTTTAACACTTATAAGGATTTTAGAGGGAGGAGGGGGTTAAACGGTCATTGCAACAACAAAAAAAAACAACAATTAAAATCATTGTTGACTAATAACACAAAGCTGCCATGCAGGCTGTCATTGCTCGAAAAAATAATAATAAATCAAAGTCAAAGTTGTTATAAATGATTTATCTTTTCAAGGCTCCAATTACTTCCACTTTGAAATATTTTTGGGGGAACAATATTACATATTTTGTGTTTTCCATTAAAAAAAACAACTAAGTTTTCTATGAGAAAAAAGGGCATAAAAACACACACACACCAAACAAATGTTTAGATATGAAGTTGATTTCGAGACTTAAGTGAAAAAAAATGTATGACTTATTTTTTAACACTTGTAAGAATTTTGGTGGGGGTGTAAACGGACATTGCTAAAAAAATAAAAATAAAAACTAAAGAATTAAAATCAATGTTGACTAATAACACAATGCTCCAATTACTTCACTTTGAAATATTTTTAAAGGAAATTTGTGCATATTTTGTATTTGCCATAAAAAAAAACAAAAAAACGTTTTCTATGAGGAAAAAGGGCATAGAATACACACACACACACAAACTTAGAGATATGTAGTTGATCTCAAGACTTCAGTGAAAAAAAAATGTATGACTTATTTTTAACACTTATAAGGATTTTAGTGGGGGGACGGAGTTAAACGGTCATTGCTAAAAAAAAAAAAAAATGAATTCAAATCAATGTTGACTAATAACACAAAGCTGTCATGCAGGCTATTTTTACTTTAAAACTGTCATTACTCCAAAAGATAATACTAATAAATCAAAGTCAATGTTGTTATAAATAATTTACCTGTTCAAAGCTCCAATTACTTTCTCTTTGAAATATTTTGGGGAACAATATTACATATTTTGTGTTTGTCATAAAATAACTTCGTTTTCTATGAGGAAAAAGGGCATAAAAAATACACACAAACAAAAAAAAATGTATAGATATGAAGTTGATCTTGAGACTTAAATGAAAAAATACATAAAGGACTTATTTTTAACACTTATAAGAATTTTAGTGAGGGTTTTAAACAGCCATTGCTAAAAAAAGAATTAAAATCAATGTTGACTATTGACACAAAGCTGACATGCAGGCTGTTTTTACTTTAAAACTGTCATTACTTAAAAAATACTAATAAGTCAAAATCAATGTTGTTATAAATTATTTACCTGTACAAGACTCCAATTACTCCACATCAAATATTTCATTTTGAAATATTTTTTGGGGAAAATATTACATGTTTTGCGTGTTTGCCATAAAAAAAAAAAACTACGTTTTCTTTGAAAAAAAAGGGCATAAAAAATAAACACACACCAAAAAAAAATGTGTGGACATGAAGTTGATGACTTAAATGAAAAAAAAAAAATGTATGACTTATTTTTAACAAAATAATTTTAGTGGTGGGGATTTTTTAAATGGTGATTGCTAAAAAATATATATAAAATACATAAATAAAATTAATGTTGACTAATAACACAAAGCTGCAATGCAGGCTGTTTTTACTTAAAAATTGTCATTACTCAAAAAATAATAATACATCAAAATCAACGTCATAAATTATTCACCTATTCAAGGCTGCAATTACTTCATATCAAATATTCCACAATGAAATGTTTTTTGGGGCAATATTACATATTTTGTGTGTTTGCCATAAAAAACCCTAAGTTTTCTATGAAGAAAAAGGGCATAACAAATACACACACACCAAAAAATGCATGTATATGAAGTTGATGACTTAAATGAAAAAAAAAAAGATGTACGACTTATCTTTAACACTTATAAGAATTTTAGTGGGGGGATTTTTTTAAAAGGTGATTGCTAAAAAAAAAAAATTTTTTTAATTAAATCAACGTTGACTAATAACACAAAGCTGCCATTTTTACTTTAAAACTGTCATTACTCAAAAAGTAATAATAAATCAAAATCAATGTTGTTATAAATTATTTACCTATTCAATGCTCCAACTACTTCACATCAAATATTTTTTGGGGGAAATATTGCAATTTTGTGTTTGCCATAAAAAAAAACTAAGTTTTCTATGAGGAAAAAGGGCATAACAAATACACACACACGGAAAAAAAAAATGTATAGATATGAAGTTGATGACCTAAATGAAAAAAAAAATGAATTTTTAACACTTTTAAGAATTTTAGTGTTTTTTTTTTTTTTTTAAATGGTCATTGCTAAAAAAAAAAAAAAATTAAATTAAATCAATGTTGACTAAAAACACAAGCTGCCATGCAGGCTGTTTTTATTTTAAGACTGTGATTATTCCAAAAATAATAATACATCAAAATCAATGTTAGAAATTATTCACCTATTCAAGGCTACAATTACTTCATATCAAATACAAATATTTGGGGAAGATATTTCATATTTTGTGTGTTTGCTATAAAAAATATAAGTTTTTTAATGAGAAAAGGGCATAAAAATACACACTCACACCCAAAAATGTATAAATATGAAGTTGATTTTGAGACTTAAGTGAAAAAAAATATATATATACTTTTTAAAAAAAATTTTAATACTTAGAAAAAGTTAAGTGTTTTTGGGGGTTTTTTTTACGGACATTGCTCCAAAAAATAATGAATTAAATCAATGTTGTCATGAGCTGATACATCCCGGTTCACTCTGACTTTCGCTACTATAACAATAAGCAAACTCACTCAAATTAAAGCGTGCGACGTAAAACGTAACAATTAGCCGAGAGACAGCGTTTATCTCTTAAGTTGAGCTGCCACTGTAGTTGGTTTCATTTTTAAGTGTCACAATATTTTACATTTTCAATTTTGTTTCCCTTAGTTTTTTATGTGATCAATAATAATAATGAACATTAATGTTATTTTTGTTTGACTTTGCAGGTGTTCCCATACCTGGTGAGCAGACCAGTTCCAAGCCAAGGATAGAGGAAGCTGTATGAATAGGATTTGTCCATGTGGACCGGATTGCCCACCACTGGCTGCAAGAAAAAGCACAAGAGTAAAAAAGTAGTAGTAGTAGTAGTAGTAGTAGTAGTAGTAGTAGTCAGTAGTAGTAGTAGTCTGTAGTAGTAGTAGTCAGTAGTAGTAGTAGCAGTAATAGATGATATACTGTAGTAGTAGTAGTAGTTAGTGATAAAGTGGTAGTAGTAGTTGTCTGTAGTAGTAGTAGTCAGTAGTAGTAGTAATAGATGATATACTGTAGTAGTAGTTAGTGATAAAGTGGTAGTAGTAGTTGTCAATAGTAGTAGTAGTAGTAGTAGTAGTAATAGATGATATACTGTAGTAGTAGTACTCTAGTAGTAGTTAGTGATAAAGTGGTAGTAGTTGTCAATAGTAGTAGTAGTAGTCTGTAGTAGTAGTAGTCAGTAGTAGTAATAGTAGTAGTAATAGATGATTTACTGTAGTAGTAGTATTGTAGTAGTAGTTAGTGATAAAGTGGTAGTAGTAATTGTCAGTAGTAGTAGTAGTCTGTAGTAGTAGTAGTAGTCAGTAGTAGTAGTAGTAGTAGTAGTAGTAATAGATGATATACTGTAGTAGTAGTACTGTAGTAGTAGTTAGTGATAAAGTGGTTGTAGTAGTTGTCAGTAGTAGTATTAGTAGTCAGTAGTAATAGTAGTAGTAGTAATAGATGATTTACTGTAGTAGTAGTTAGTGATAAAGTGGTAGTAGTAATTGTCAGTAGTAGTAGTAGGGGCGGCATAGCTCGGTTGGTAGAGCGGCCGTGCCAGCAACTTGAGGGTTGCAGGTTCGATTCCCGCTTCCGCCATCCTAGTCCCTGCCGTTGTGTCCTTGGGCAAGACACTTTACCCACCTGCTCCCAGTGCCATCCACACTGGTTTAAATGTAACTTAGATATTGGGTTTCACTATGTAAAGCGCTTTGAGTCACTAGAGAAAAAGCGCTATATAAATATAATTCAATTCACTCACTTAGTCTGTAGTAGTAGTAGTCAGTAGTAGTAGTAATAGGTGATGTACGGTAGTAGTAGTCCGTGATACAGTGGTAGTAGAAGTTGTCAGTAGTAGTAGTTGTCAGTAGTAGTCAGTGATACAGTAGTAGTAATAGTTGTCAATAGTAGTAGTAGTAGTAGTAGTAGTAGTAGTAGTAGTAATATGTGATATACTATAGTAGTAGTCGATGATATAGTGGTTGTAGTAGTTGTCAGTAGTAGTAATTGTTAGTAGTAGTCAGTGATACAGTAGTAGTAGTAGTAGTAGTAGTAATATGTGATATACTATAGTAGTAGTTGATGATATAGTGGTTGTAGTAGTTGTCAGTAGTAGTAATTGTTAGTAGTAGTCAGTGATACAGTAGTAGTAGTTGCCAATAGTAGTAGTAGTAGTAGTAATATGTGATTGACTGTAGTAGTAGTCAGTGATAGAGTAGTAGTAGTAGTTGTCAATAGTAGTAGTAGTAGTAGTAATATGTGGTATACTGTAGTAGTAGTTAGTGATAAAGTGGTAGTAGTAGTTGTCAATAGTAGTAGTAGTAGTAGTAGTCTGTAGTAGTAGTAGTCAGTAGTAGTAGTAGTAGTAATAGATGATATACTGATATACTGTAGTAGTAGTACTGTAGTAGTAGTTAGTGATAAAGTGGTAGTAGTAGTTGTCAATCGTAGTAGTAGTAGTCTGTAGTAGTAGTAGTCAATAGTAGTAGTTAGTGATAAAGTGGTAGTAGTAGTTGTCAATCATAGTAGTAGTAGTAGTAGTCTGCAGTAGTAGTAGTCATTAGTAGTAGTTAGTGATAAAGTGGTAAGTAATAGTTGTCAGTAGTAGTAGTCTGTAGTAGTAGTAGTCAGTAGTAGTAGTAGTAGTAATAGATGATATACTGTAGTAGTAGTACTGTAGTAGTAGTTAGTGATAAAGTGGTAGTAGTAGTTGTCAATAGTAGTAGTAGTCTGTAGTAGTAGTAGTAGTAGTAGTAGTAGTCATTAGTAGTAGTAGTAGTAGCAATAGATGATTTACTGTAGTAGTAGTAGTAGTACTGTAGTAGTAATTAGTGATAAAGTGGTAGTAATAGTTGTCAGTAGTAGTAGTCTGTAGTAGTAGTAGTCAGTAGTAGTAGTAATAGATGATATACTGTAGTAGTAGTACTGTAGTAGTAGTTAGTGATAAAGTGGTAGTAGTAGTTGTCAATAGTAGTAGTAGTAGTCTGTAGTAGTAGTAGTAGTAGTAGTAATAGATGATTTACTGTAATAGTAGTATTAGTAGTAATAGATGATTTACTGTAGTAGTAGTAGTACTGTAGTAGTAGTAGTCTGTAGTAGTAGTAGTCAGTAGTAGTAGTAATAGGTGATGTACGGTAGTAGTAGTCTGTGATACAGTGGTAGTAGTAGTTGTCAGTAGTAGTAGTTGTCAGTAGTAGTCAGTGATACAGTAGTAGTAATAGTTGTCAATAGTAGTTGTAGTAGTAGTAATATGTTATATACTATAGTAGTAGTCGATGATACAGTGGTTGTAGTAGTTGTCAGTAGTAGTAATTGTTAGTAGTAGTAAGTGATACAGTAGTAGTAGTAGTAGTTGTCAATAGTAGTAGTAATATGTGATATACTGTAGTAGTAGTTGATGATACAGTGGTTGTAGTAGTTGTCAGTAGTAGTAGTAGTAGTAGCAGTAGTAGTAGTAGTAATAAATGATCTACTGTAGTAGTAGTCAGTAATACAGTGGTAGTAGTTGTCAGTAGTAGTAGTTGTCAGTAGTAGTAGTAGTGATAGGTGATTTACTGTAGTAGTAGTCGGTGTTACAGTGGTAGTAGTAATTGTCAGTAGTAGTAGTAGTAGCAGTAGTAGTAATCGTTGATATACTGTAGTAGTAGTCGGTGATGCAGTGGTAGTAGTAGTTGTCAGTAGTAGTAGTCAGTTGTAGTAGTTGTAGTAGTAGTAGTAATAGGTGATATACTGTAGTAGTAATAGTCGGTGATGCAGTGGTAGTAGTAGTTGTCAATAGTAGTACTAGTAGTAGTAGTAGTAATAGGTGATATACTGTAGTAGTAGTTGGTGATACAGTGTTGGTAGTACTTGTCAGTAGTAGTAGTAGTAATACTGTAGTAGTAGTCTGTGATACAGTGGTAGTAGTTGTCAGTAGTAGTAGGAGTAATACTGTAGTAGTAGTCTGTGATACAGTGGTAGTAGTTGTCAGTAGTAGTAGTAGTAGTAGTAATATAAGATATACTGTAGTAGTAGTCGGTGATACAGTGGTAGTAGTAGTTTTTAGTAGTAGTAGTAGTAGTAATAATACTGTAGTAGTAGTCGGTGATACAGTGGTAGTAGTTGTCAGTAGTAGTAGAAGTAGTAATATGTGATATACTGTGGTAGTAGTCGGTGATACAGTGGTAGTAGTAGTAGTAGTAGTAATACTGTAGTAGTAGTCGGTGATACAGTGGTAGTAGTTGTCAGTAGTAGTAGAAGTAGTAATATGTGATATACTGTGGTAGTAGTCGGTGATACAGTGGTGGTAGTACTTGTCAGTAGTAGTAGTAGTAGTAGTAGTAGTAGTAGTAGTATTCCATATACTCCACCTCAACAGTCTCAGCATGGAAGAGAACCACAAAAGGGACGGTGCCGACCCAGATTTTAAGTAGCGGTGCGTTACAGAACTCCTCAGTGTAATCTACAATTTGCCGGAAGAAATCTGAAAACAAAAGAGGTGTTCAGGTTTTGGTTCTGGTTCAGGTTCTGGTTCTGGTTCCGGTTCTGGTGTTGCACTGTTCACCAGGTGCTGACCCCCTGGCCTCTCCTTACCTCCCGCATTGGATTTGAACTGCAGCGCGTTGCCGATGAAGGGGTAGGTGCCCCCCACCTCCTGGATGGGCTTCATCTGGATCCATGTGCGCAGGTAGCTGCTCAGGTTCTTGAAGGTCAGCAGCACCAGCACCAGCAGCCCCGCCAGGCCCAGCACAGGCATGGACACACTCCCGGGTAGGACCGCCATACTCTGCTCACTCACAATCTTCCACAACATGAGTGTATAATAAATACCAGATGCTGGCTGGTCATGTGACTCTGGTGGGTGGAGCCTCGATCTTTATTGACACATTTATCTTCTCCTGACTTTGACTTTGACTTGGTCAAGTTATGTAAACGTGCCAGACACACTTTATATATTGTATGGCCCTCTGATGAAAAAAATTGACATAAAAGCAAATGTACATATTCTTTTTATAAACATTTTAGTTTGTCGGTGGTACACCAACGTATCTTCTACACCTCAGCTCACACTGAAACTTCAATGTTGGAAAAAAAACCACCAAATATATTTATTAAATTGCGTATTTATAATCTGGTTGATAGTACATTTTTGATGCAATTATTTAGTTTTTGTAAACTATATAGTCAGTGAGTGTGTGACACACTCACAAGCTGTAGTGACTGTATTGTTAGTGTTTTATAATGGTTATCTGCCATCTATTGTATTAATAAAATCATTACATTTGATATGTATATACATTTAATAGTTAGCATATACAGTATTTAAATATATATGTATGTATATATAATATTTATACATTATATTTATTAATTTATATATATTTATAAATATATGCATATATATATATATATATATATATATATATATATATATATATGTGTGTGTGTGTGTATATATACATATTTATATGTATAGTAATTTATATAAATATATATGTATATAATACATATATACATACATTAATATGTGATGTATACATATACATGCATGTATAATTTGTATACATTCTATACATGAATATATATATATATATATATATATATATATATATATATATATATAATTTATATATAAATATTTCTTTATATATTAATTTACATAAATATATATATAATATTCCTACATTCTATATATGAATTTATACATATTTATAAATATATATTATACATATTTATAAGTATAGTAATGTATATAAATATATATGTCTATAATACATATGTTAATATGTGATATATACATACTGTGCATATGTATGTATAATTTGTATACATTATATATATTAATTTGTGTATATATATATATATATATAACATTTATATATATATTTATATTAATTTACAAAAATGTATGTATAATATGTATACATTCTATATATTTATAATATTCATAAGATATATATATATATATATATATATATATATACATACATATATACGTATATGTATTTTTATCGCATATTAATATACACATATATAATATACGCATATAGTATACATATATTTATATAAATTACTATATATGTACATATATAGTAATTTATATAAATTACATTCTTTATATTAATTTATACATTTTTATGTATATACATATATTATATATATAATATATATTAGTTTACATAAATATATATATATATATATATATATATATATATATATATATATATATACACACAGCTAAACACACACATTGAGGCATCAATGGACACAGTATCACTACTTGGGTTTCATTGGGCGTTGATGCTTCAGTATACTAATATATACTAATATACTATAAAATGGTTCATAATTATTTAAAAAAAATGCCACTTATCAAATAATTATAAATAAACGTTTGGTATAATATATAATTGTATATTTTACACGTATTATACATTACATTATACTCTATTTTTCGAAATAACATCCAAATTATATGCAGGTTATGCAGTTGTAATATTATTTAGAAGGAAAACAAATCGTACTATTTGTGTTAGGAAGTAGTAAGACTGCATGACCACTAGATGTCACAGTCACCCAACATTAGGCAGTACAGTACTGGAAAGAAGTATGATTTTGCCGCTCATTATATACATACAATGATACAAATATTACAATAACATGATTAATACCACTAGTAAACATTTAATTAGAACACTGAAGTGCACCTTGTCAGTTTTATTACAAAGTATGCATTACAAAAACATTAAAAATGTTTTTTTGGAGAGCTACAAAAAAGCCTTTTACAGTTTAAGATCCAATACAAAACTCAATATTTTCCTCTTGGGAGTATGGAGTGTTGGGGAGGGCGAAGAAGACACACGCACTCTGCGCTTTTTCTAAAAAGCTGTTTTTGCCCCTTGCACTTTTCAGTGTCCTGAAATAATTTAATACTATTAGATGGAGACAAGTCAAACACTTGTACTTGGCGGAATACTTCCACTCAGATTGACGCCTGTCCCTTTAGACCGCTCACACGGCTGGCAGCCCTCGATAAGTACAATACTTACGGTATTAACACTTTTAGGGCGCAACAAAAGACTAGATTCAGCACAGACTGAACTGACTTGCCAACACACCATAAGGTATCCACTACTGCTATCTAACGTCTTGGACTTGCAACTGTAATTGCAACATACTGTCATACTTGTAATTGAGACTCAGTAATGTGATAATGAAACAAAGCAGTTATCAGAATCAGCTAATTTTTAAAGAGATTTTCTTATTTAAACGTGTATTGCAGGTTCATTCTATGTGTCATACTTGATCATTTCGCGATATTGCCATATTTTTGCTGAAAGGATTTAGTAGAGAACATCCACGATAAAGTTCCCAACTTTTGGTCGCTAATAAAAAAGCTTTGCCTTTACCGGAAGTATGTGCCCGGGAATGACCAAAAGGCACCCAGGAGTGAACCAGCGAAAGTGGGAGAGTAATTGAGGAAAGTCTGAAAAAGTCCAAAAAAGGTTAAAAATCCTACCCAGAATGGAGTTCCACAAGTCCCGCCGCGAGCTGCACGAGCCCCGGGGCCCCCGGGAATGACCAAAAGGTAGTATGATCTAGTACGTACATAGTACGTTCTAGTACGTACAAAGTACGTACTTAGTACGTACGTAATGACGATGGTGTGAGGGCTCCTCACATCCTCACATTGTTTATAATGTGAGCCACCAGCAGTAAGAGCAATTCGGACCGAGAAAGTGACAATTTCCCCATTAATTTGAGCGAAGATGAACGATTCGTGGATCAATCAATCAATCAATCAATCAATGTTTACTTATATAGCCCTAAATCACAAGTGTCTCAAAGGGCTGCACAAACCACTACGACATCCTCGGTAGACCCACATAAGGGCAAGGAAAACTCACACCCAGTGGGACGTCGGTGACAATGATGACTATGAGAACCTTGGCGAGGAGAAAAGCAATGGATGTCGAGCGGATGTCGAACATGATACTGTGAAAGTTAAATCCATAATGGATCCAACACAGTCGCGAGAGTCCAGTCCAAAGCGGATCCAACACAGCAGCGAGAGTCCCGTTCACAGCGGAGCCAGCAGGAAACCATCCCAAGCGGAGGCGGATCAGCAGCGCAGAGATGTCCCCAGCCGATACACAGGCGAGCAGTACATGGCCACCGGATCGGACCGGACCCCCTCCACAAGGGAGAGTGGGACATAGAAGAAAAAGAAAAGAAACGGCAGATCAACTGGTCTAAAAAGGGAGTCTATTTAAAGGCTAGAGTATACAAATGAGTTTTAAGGTGAGACTTAAATGCTTCTACTGAGGTGGCATCTCGAACTGTTACCGGGAGGGCATTCCAGAGTACTGGAGCCCGAAATGAAAAAGCTCTATAGCCCGCAGACTTTTTTTGGGCTTTGGGAATCACTAATAAGCCGGAGTCCTTTGAACGCAGATTTCTTGCCGGGACATATGGTACAATACAATCGGCAAGATAGGCTGGAGCTAGACCGTGTAGTATTCTATACGTAAGTAGTAAAACCTTAAAGTCACATCTTAAGTGCACAGGAAGCTAATGCAGGTGAGCCAGTACAGGCGTAATGTGATCAAACTTTCTTGTTCTTGTCAAAAGTCTAGCAGCCGCATTTTGTACCAACTGTAATCTTTTAATGCTAGACATGGGGAGACCCGAAAATAATACGTTACAGTAGTCGAGGCGAGACGTAACAAACGCATGGATAATGATTTCAGCGTCTTTAGTGGACAGAATGGAGCGAATTTTAGCGATATTACGGAGATGAAAGAAGGCCGTTTTAGTAACACTTTTAATGTTGATAGTGAAGGACTAGAAAGAAAAAAATGTTTTAAATAAAATAAAAAGCGACAGTTCCGGGAGGCGGCAGTGTGAGCGTTTCAGATGTAATTAGGATAATTCCGGAAGATCCCTTATCTGCTTATTGTTTTAATAGTGTTTTAGTGAGATTGTAAAGACATACCTCAAAGTCGGATGGCTGCGGTAAACACGCCAGTGTCTTAGAGAGAAGCCGAGGAGCCAAGCTCACAGCTGCCTTTTTTGACAGTTACTGCAGGAGGACGCATAATCCACTGATGTCTCCGGTAAGAGCCGACTTATTATCACAATTTTCCCATCCAAAAACATGCTGGTTGACGTAGAGAAACATGTTCGCTTGACCGCTCTGTGTTAAAACGTCACAACAAAGAAACACCGGCTGTGTCTCGGTGCTAAAGGCAGCTGCAATCCACCGCTTTCCACCAACAACATTGTACTTTATAGTCTCCATTATTAATTGAACAAATTGCAAAAGATTCAGCAACACAGAAGTCCAGAATAGTGTGTAATTATGCGATGAAAAGAGATGACTTTTAGCCGTAATTGGTGCTGAGCTAATATGTCCCCTCCAACCAATAACGTCAAAAACACACGTCATCATTCCGTGACTTTTTCAACAAGAAACTCCGCGGGAAATTTAAAATTGCAATTTAGTAAACTAAAAAGGCCGTATTGGCATGTGTTGCAACGTTAATATTTCATCATTGATGTATAAACTATCAGACTGCGTGGTCGGTAGTAGTGGGTTTCAGTAGGCCTTTAAATGATGCAAAAAAACTGAGATTTTATTTTTTAAAAACAATATTTACCAACACATCCAAAAGTACCGAAAATTGGAACTGTTGAATACCGGTATCGATACCCCAGTATTGGTGGCATGGTGGTTGGTAGTCAGCATGCTCAGCGACCAGGTTGGATCAGTAAGAAAAACTCGATGCAGCCGAGAGCGAGTACACAACCGCTCCTTTTTTCCTTTTCTTTGTCGCTCCACGTTTATATCAACTACCAATCCTGTCAATTTGGTAGGAAAAATGCCAAATAAAATACAGAATTGTATTCCATTTTGGGCTTCACGGTGGAAGAGGGGTTAGTGCGTCTGCCTCACAATACGAAGGTCCTGCAGTCCTGGGTTCAAATCCAGGCTCGAGATCTTTTTGTGTGGAGTTTGCATGTTCTCCCCGTGAATTCGTGGGTTCCCTCCGGGTACTCCGGCTTCCTCCCACTTCCAAAGACATGCACCTGGGGATAGGTTGATTGGCAACACTAATTTGGCCCTAGTGTGTGAATGTGAGTGTGAATGTTGTCTGTCTATCTGTGTTGGCCCTGCGATGAGGTGGCGACTTGTCCAGGGTGTACCCCGCCTTCCGCCCGATTGTAGCTGAGATAGGCGCCAGCGCCCCCCGCGACCCCAAAAGGGAATAAGCGGTAGAAAATGGATGGATGGTATTCCATTTTTTACACCTACTTTATCAATAAAATCAGTTCTGTAAAGTTTTAGCAACCATGACTCATCCTGACTGGGGCAACCTATACGTTCAGCTGTTTTAATGGTGGTGTTCAGATAAAACTGTTTGAATGGTTTGAGCTTCTGCGGGTTCAAGCCGTGGGATAGGGCCGCCCTCCCAGCCCCTCTATTCTGTAGCTCTGCCACTGTGTTACATGTCTAAATAGACATATAGATGTCCTGGGCACGACGTTAAAGTGCATCAGGCAGTGGAGGTACCTCTATGGCATGGGTGTCAAACTCTGGCCCGCCGTTTAATTTCATTTGGCCCTTGAGGCAATATCAAATTAACATTAGAGCTGGCCCGCCGGTAACACCACATTCACCCCTAATACTCATACTTGGCAACCCTCACAATTTTCCCGGGAGACTCCCGAAGTTTAGTGCCCTTCCCGAAAATCTCCCTGGACAACCATTCTCCCGATTTCCACCCGGACAACAATATGGGGAGCGTGCCTTTAGCGTCCTCTACAACATGTCGTCACGTCCTCTTTTCCTCCATAATATATGCGGCTTTCACACACACATACTTGGTCAACAGCCATACAGGTCACACTGAGGGTGGCCGTATAAAGAACTTTAACATTGTTACAAATATGCGCCACACTGTGAACCCACACCAAACAAGAATGACAAAACACATTTCGGGAGAACACCCGCACCGTAACACAACATAAACACAACAAAAGAAATACCCAGAATCCCTTGCAGCACTAACTCTTCCGGAACGCTACAGTATACACCCCCTGCTACCACCAAACCCCGCCCACCTCATTTTTATTTTATTTTCGGATATAATATGTGGAAAAAGTTAATGTTGATATTTACCTCAGAAGGCTGCAAATAGAAAAGAGGCATTCATTTTTTAAATAAAATGTTATTTAATATACCACTGATGTTTTTTCGTTTGTTTTTTGAAAGTTGATTTTGCACTATTACGTTATATAAGCTCTGCCTGTTCCATGGGAGGAAGCCCGAGTACCCGGAGGGAACCCCCGCAGTCACGGAGAGAACATGCAAACTCCACACAGAAAGATCCCAAGCCCGGGATTGAACCAGGATTATTCAGGACCTTCGTATTGTGAGGCAGATGCACTAACCCCTGTACCACCGTGCTGCCCTATTTAAGCCTTGCTTGTTCAATATTCATTGCAAAACTTGTTTGGGTCCCTATTAAAAGGTTAATTTGTTCAATCTTGGCCCGCGGCTTTGTTCAGTTTTTAAATTTTGGCCCACTCTGTATTTGAGTTTGACACCCCTGCTCTATGGGGTCTTGGGGCACTAGGAGGTTAACCCCTTTACTACTGTTATGTTGGATCCACTATGGACTGGACTCTCACAATATTATGCTAGACCCACTCCATGTCCATTGCGTCCGGTCTCGAATGTGATTTAGGGCTTTATAAATAAACATTGATTGATTACCCCAGGTGGCCATTGGCAAAGGCCTAGTACCTGACTGCCCCCTAGCCAGGGATACGGTGAAGTCCTCAACGGCGGAGCAGGCGGAAGAGGGTACACGTAAGAACTACCACAACGGATGTGATGTCGGTTGAAGGCTGCAGCAGAAAAGGGTCCTCAGTCGTCTTGGACTCCATGCCACTGGACCCTGACCCGGATCTGTCAAGGATCGTGTGGTGACTGTCTGTACACCAGTCTCCCCACGTTAAAATCACGCACAGGCATCCTCCATAAAGGGATACCCCCCTACCCGGAGGATCGTGATACTCGCTTCGAGTGACCGCCGGTGATGATGATGACATGTCTAAAACTCCCACATCTTTCTCCTAAAATTTATTTGTACGCACAGAAGAATCGTTTACTAAAAGTGTTTGGAGGATATTTCTCCATGGGGGACTCACCGGAAATTGGACGTGCCGCCTCGGCCTGGAATCGAGGCGGTCTGCCGGTAAAGGTCATGAATGATCTTTCCACAGGTTGCCATACAAAAACTTTGTTACGACTTTCACATCCTCTACTTAGTCAAGTTTGATGTCTTGTCGCAACGCTGAAGACCTCACTTGAATATCCGATCTCTACCGTGTTTATTTGTTGATCAGAATGTGGGGTTTTTTTGAGGTGAGAAAATTTGCAAATTAGATAATTTGTCAAGGCTTCACGGTGGCAGAGGGGTTAGTGCGTCTGCCTCACAATACGAAGGTCCTGCAGTCCTGGGTTCAAATCCAGGCTCGGGATCTTTGTGTGGAGTTTGCATGTTCTCCCCGTGAATGCATGGGTTCCCTCCGGGTACTCCGGCTTCCTCCCACTTCCAAAAACATGCACCTGGGGATAGGTTGATTGGCAACACTAAATTGGCCCTAGTGTTTGAATGTGAGTTTGAATGTTGTCTATCTGTGTTGGCTCTGCGATGAGATGGCGACTTGTCCAGGGTGTACACCACCTTCCGCCCGAATGCAGCTGAGATAGTCACCAGCGAGCCCCCGCAACCCCAAAATGGAATAAGCGGTAGAAAATGGATGGGTGTTATCAGAGTGTTGAGCGAGAGTCAAGTCCAAAAGCAGGAAGTCGGGGGGGATAGCGGGGCGTCGGAGGTCCGTGTCCAAGCGGGAGGTCGAGATCCACGAGGCAGTCAGTGACCCTGAAGGAACGCGGGGGAAAAGACGAGACCTACAGCTCGTCACGAGGAACGAAGGCAGACTGCTGGAAGGACGACAAGGAAGACGTGGGACTAGCACGATTAGCGCTTTACGGTCCGGGATAGCAGGTTGTGCAGGCTTTAGAAGGCAGGAGCTCGGATCAACTTCAGGTGTGCTGATTGCCGGTGATTGACTGCAGCAGGACTGACCCGCGCAGGTGCGCTCTTGGAGGCGCAATCAGCAGAATGCCCAGATGAGGCCGAGACAACACTACCAGTATTGATTAATCAATGAATGCATCAGTCAGGCTATCATGAATCCAGGGTGTACCCCGCCTTCCGCCCGATTGTAGCTGAGATAGGCACCAGCGCCCCCCGCGACCCCAAAAGGGAATAAGCGGTAGGAAATGGATGGATGGATAATTCGTCAAGTTTAAGTGTTTGGTATTCCTTACAAGTTCAACTATCGCTCCGTATGGTCAGCTGCGAAATCGATTGGTTAAACTGAGGGCAATCAGCAGCTTCTGGCGAAAGGCCAAAACTCGCTCCCTTTGGACGGGCCAGTGGAGTATGCAGCGTGGACGCAACATTCCTCTACGGAGGAAGAGCGACTGGGACAACTTGTAGTCGTGCACGTTCTGCAGGAAGACCAGGATCACAGAGTCTCTGCTGGCTTCGATGACCTGATGCAAAGCGTGGTGGGCCTTAAAGCTGCATACACAAAAAACAAAAGAAGGAAAGGCATGAGCACAATTCCTGTGAATTCCCAGATAACATAGATGCTCCGTATATAAAGTACCACTGATAGTCACACACACACTAGGTGTGGTGAAATTACCTTCTGCCGTTGACCCATCCCCTTGTTCCACCCCCTGGGAGGTGAGGGGAGCAGTGAGGAGCAGCGGTGGCCGCATTCGGTAATCATTTTGGTGATTTAACCCCCAATTCCAACCCCTTGATGCCGAGTGCCAAGCATGGAGGTAATGGTTCCCATTTTTTTTGTCTTTGGTATGACTCAGCCGGGGTTTGAACTCACAACCTACCGATCTCAGGGTGGACACTCTAACCACGAAGCCACTGAGCAGGGTTTGAGGTTACATATTCTAAGTAACAAAGACTTCATTAAGAGTTATTTGGACAGTAGGGTAACATACTGTAAGTAACAAAGACTTAATTTAGAGTTATTCGGTTGGGGTTAGAGGGGTAGGGTTGGGGTTGGGGTTGGGGTTAAGGTTGTTGTATAATAAGACCATGCAGAATAAGGCATTAATAAGTAGCAGGGAGGTTATAGGTCCCATCTTATAGTCTTTGGTATGACTCGGCTGGGGTTTCAACTCCCGACCTACCGCTCTCAGGGCGGACACTCTGGCCACGAAGCCACCGAGCAGGTAAATTAGACCACCTTCTCCGTTTTTTGCTAGTTGCATGCTCAAAAGAAGCAAGTAACATTCCAATTAGGGTTTCGTTCCAGTTTTCCCGAAACCGCCTTAATGTCAATGCCTATTTTTTATGCTCAGTCCACCGACCGGCAGCTACGCGGCTAACTGTTAACACTGTACGGAGCCGCTCACCTAAGTCGATATTCCGCCATTGCGGCAAATAAACTCAGATTCTTACACGTGTTAATATAACTGGAGGACTGGAGGACGAGGCTAAAACTGCTACAGGTAGAATATTCAAGTTCAAAGGATTGATGTTCGTATACTGGTTGAAAATAGCCCTGTGAGAAATCCTAGTACATTTTTAACCCTGTCTCTCAAAAGAATCGGAATGGAGAATCATTGAAAATCAGAAAACTGAATCGTCCAAAACTCAAATAATTCCTCACCCTGTTACCAATCTCACAGAAAATTGCAAAACTTGCAAGAAATACAACATGAGACTTAGAACACCAAACATGTCAACAGTGTGTGATTTACCGGCGGCACCACGGGTCTCTGAGAAGACTCTCCGTCACGACAAACAGGATTTTCCGTGAGTTTCTCATATTTTCCACGATGGACTCCAGCTGCGACGTGCCTGGCACCGAATCCCGATCCTCCAGGTAAAATCTGCATCCGTCATTTTCCAAAGGCATCAAGGCGCTGTCCACCCAGGTGCTGTCCTCCTCAGCGTGGATGACGTAGCAGTCATATTCAAATTGTCGGCCCTCTTCCACTTTGGCGTCACTAAATCCCAGTGTCCGGTTTATCAAAATGTTCCAGTAAAATTGAACCCTCCAGCCGTGGAAGTGCACCAGCAGGGCGGTTACAGTCAGTACGAGGACGAGGGTGCTGCTTAGTATGTAAAGTGCCTGGAAAGGTGTCATGTCCCTGCAAAAGAGGGTGTTAAATTCCATGACTGAGTGGTTAAAGTAAACCAGGGGTGTGTTGCACAAATACTGATCACTGAGACCTGGCACTCTGGTCGTATTTGTGTTGTTCAACCATGTCACAAACCACAGGATGCTCTCGCAGGTGCAGTCAAAGGGGTTTCTGTCCATGACGAGCAAACTGAGATTGCTCAAGGGTGTTCGGAACACTTCGGGTCTTACAGCTGTGATCAAGTTCTTCTGGAGGTGTAAAACCTTTAGGGAGTTCAGGCTGTCAAATACCGAATATTTCGGGTTGTTGAGCAGATTGTTGCTGAGTCTCAGTTCCTGGAGGTTATTGAGGCCGCTCAGTGCATCTGTGGGAATCTCGTCAAAACCGTTACTATTCATCCAAAGACTTACCAAGTTTTCTAAGCCTTTCAAAAAAAGTACAGGCCCGCCAAGGTTTGCGTCTTTCCACAACCGGGCCAGGTTGTTGTGTTCCAACTTAAGAACTTTTAGGTTCACAAGTCCCTCCAACAGATTGGCTCGGACGTTGGCGATGTTGTTGTTGCTCAGGTCCAGGTAGGTGAGCTCAGACAGGGGTTTGAATGGGGAGGGATCCAGGTTAAGAGCTGTGACCACAAGGCTTTTTCCTAGCGTCAAGACTTCAAGACCTGGGACACTAACAAACGACTTGGACGTGAGGTTGACCGTCTGGTGGTTAAAGGACATGTTTAGCTCCCTGAGTCGGTCTAGACCTTCGAATTCCTTGCCAGTCAAAGTTTGCTTGATGAAATTAAAATCCAGAGCAAGACTTGTGAGGTTCTTCAAATGGGAAAAGGCTCCATGTTGAATCTGGGCGATAGCCACTGCTGTCAAGTTGAGCTTCAAGAGAGGAGACCCGTTAAGTGAGGCAAGTGTTTGGTTGCTGATGGTTTTCAGCGACACATAATTGCTCCAGCTCATATCGAGCTCTTTCAGACTTGTCAAGCCCGTGAAAGTGTTCGGAGTGATTTCCCGTATGGAAGTCCGCTGTAAACACAAACTCTCCAGAGCGCTGAGTGGCTGGAAGGAGAAGTCGTCGATGATGGGCGTTGCCGAGGTGTGACCTTTTACCAGAGCTTTCATCAAGAATAGTTTTTTCAAACTTTTAAGTCCCCGAAATGTTGACTTGGTCAAATGCTTGAGGTTGTTGTCCGACAGGATCAGAGTTTCCAGTTTGCCCGTCCACTGAAACGAGCCGTCTTCAATCTTACCCATCCCGTTGCCGGAAAGATCCAGAAAGGTTAGATTTGTTTGCTGCAAGCCTTTGAATGTTGCGTTGTTGAGAGTGATCAGTTTCATCTTCTGCAAGGACAAAGCCTTGATGGAGACCTGGGACAACTCCCAGCACAGTTTGGAAATGACAGTTGTGCCCATGTTGCTGCCGTCCATGATTAAGGTTTGCAGCTGTGACAGTGGCTTGAAAGAACCAGGTTCCACCTGCGGAGAAGAACATTTGAAAAATGTCAACGAACCACCAAAGTTTCCTGAAGTTGTTGGGTATGTGGTCTACAAAGTCAAAATACAGGGTGATCTAAAGAAAACAGAACCCATGAGAATGTTATTCTACAAAAGTCAAGCCAATTGCTTGAAATTGGCTGACCTTAAACTTCAGTCCGTCTTACGGTCCTTTCCCAAAGTTTCCGTTATCTTGGTGGCTTTGCATAAAAGTCATGTTCTTTCCAAAATATTCTCTAAACGGGCGCCACGGCATTGGAAGCAAACTTGCACTCGTCAAATTTAAGAATTTAAGAGGCATTCTGTGGCTTGATAGACTATGACCACAATTTGCTTGCACTACCGTGTATAATTAATTCGAAGAAAAAGGCCTGAACGCAATTTTTTTTTGCCTTGGTTGGCCAAGACCTGCTGGGGGAGGACCATTGTTCTAATATTTCATGCACAAAGCCCATTTGTATACTCTGAGAAAGATAAGAAGGACCGCTAAAATTAACAGATTTAGTTAATGATTTGTGGGGCCTTAGTGTCGAAATCCATCAGGGTTGCGCCAATCGATCGACCTTAATATATATGTATGTATGTATGTATGTATGTATGTATGTATGTATGTATAAATAAATACTTGAATTTCAGTGAATTCTAGCAATAAATATACACACCCCCACTTAACCCCGCCCGCCAATCTCCCGAATTCGGAGGTCTCAAGGTTGGCAGGTATGCCCTATTTTGAGGTATTGAAATCACCATGTAAAATCGCTCATGCTAATCAGTAGTGTGTCAAAAGCAAAGCCAATGTGTATTAGCATCAAGCTAGCCCATTTTTGGAACCCAAGAAATAATTGCTCGGTTAAGTTTAAGACGGGTATGGCGTCACATTGTAAACAAACCCCATGGGTGGATCTACACCTGACATCCACTGTAATGATACCAAGTACTGGAGCGTATCAAGTCGATACTACTGTGATTAAGTCGATATTTTTTGGCATCACAACATCTTCTTTCGTTTTTTTTGTTTTTTAATTATATTATGTTTATAAACGCAGGAAATATGTCCCTGGACACATGAGGACTTTGAATATGACCAATGTATGATCCTGTAACGACTTGGTATCGGATTGATACCCAAATTTGTGGTATCATCCAAAACTAACTGAAAGTATCAAACAACAGAAGAATATATGATTATTACACGTAGATTAATAATCCATTTTTATACAGTTTGTCCCTCATAATGTTGACAAAATAATGCAATGATAAATGACACAATGTTTTTTCGTTTACTTACTACTAAAACACAAGTTGTCCAGTAAGTTCACTATTTTATTTAAGGACAAACTTGCAATAAGAAACATATGTTTAATGTACCCTAAGATTTGTTGTTAAAATAAAGCCAATAATGTAATTTTTTTGTGGTCCCCTTTATCTAAAAAAGGATCAAAAAGTATCGAAATAATTTTGGTACGGGTACCAAAATATTGGTATCGGGACAACACTACTACAGTGATAAGATCGCTATTTTTTCACCATACCATTTGGTTTTTGTTCTTTTTTACTAATTTTTTGAGGGCAGAAACCCAATAATTTAAACAATTAGTAGATAATAGTTTTTGTGTACTATTGACTTAGTTTTGCTCGATTACGATAACGATTATATGTAATGAAAGGGAATAAGGAAGTAGTTTACATGCCGTGTTGTTATTCATGGAGTTTAGGAATTCGGCAGCATTAAAACCTGATCAGAACATCCTAAATATTCACTCCTGATGTCGGTGCATAAGTACTGTATTAAGTATTTGTTGTTTCTTACTGTCTTTATGGCGGTGGAGGCCAAGTTAAGGAGGTGCAAAGACTTGGAACGACTGAAGAGGGCAAAGTCATTCTTAGCCAAAGTCGTGAACAAGTTGAATCCCAGACTGAGCTCCTCCAGGTCGGGCATCTGAGTCTTGGACCCGAGCCGAGCCGAGTTTAGGTTGTTCTTTGAGACGTCAAGGACCTTCAGACTCTGAGTTATGAGGAGAGAGATGATATATTGTTTTTAAGCGAAAGCAGATATTGCGGTAATCCAGTAGACACCGATTGTGGATCCGATTACCTGTAGTCCAGAGAAGGCTTCCCCTTTTAGTTTCAGTCTGTTGCCTGACAAGTGAAACCCGGTCAGATTGCTGCAGGCGCTCAGATCCTCTTCTAGAATAACGTGCACTTGGTTGTGGTCCACGTAGAGGGTCTGCAGCAGGGGCAGAGTCCGGCAAAGCCCACCGTCCAGCCCGCTGAGGCTGTTGTGGCTCAGATCCAGATGGAGGAGTCCGGCGTAGGGCGCCAGGGACGAGGGCGGGAGCTGACCCAGTCTGTTGTGGGACATGTCTAAACTGGTGATGTTCCCCGGGAGGTTTGGGGGGATGGCGTTGAGGCTGAGGCGGCTGCAGTCGGCCTCGGTGCCCCGGATGTAGCAGGAGGTCTTATTCTCGAAGGCCTGACCATGGCCGGATATAAGGAAGTAGCAGAGGAGCAGCACCTTGGGCTGGGGAGGGAATCAGTCACAAACTTCAGATAAAGGAAGAAAAGTCTGTTTGTTCAATCTTTAAATCCACGTGATTTTAGAAAGTCAAACCTAAAAGGTGCATCTAGTTCAGGGGACTCAGACACGCGGCCCGCATGCCAATTTCTGCCCGCGAGATGTTATTTTGCGGCCCCCACCTTAATATGAAAGTTTAATGTTAGTGCGGCCTGCAAGTTTTATATGAATGGCGCTTGACAGTGTTGTGTGCTGAGCAGAAGGAATCTACCAATCACGGTGTGGTATATGACTCTCGAGGGCCGAACATTGACGTGACTTGCATGATTCAAGCAGAGAAACGTTTTGCCGCTTTTTCACTAGACCTGCACGCGCTCTTCCTCCCTTCCTCCCTCCCTCGCTCTCTCTCGCAAGCTCTCTCTGTCACTGTGTGTGTGTGTCTCTCTCTCGCTCCCTCCCCCGACGCCGCTATAAACAGTCCGGGCCGGGGAGACGAGCGGCCCGGTAGCTTCCGAAGCACTCCGCCAAAGGACCAAGCGACAATACAAAACTGTGGTGCACTGGACCCCAACGCTGATACTCCGACAGAGAGTCACTGTGCGATTTGGATGTGTAACACGTCCGGAGCATTCGGAGCTAATTGTGCTACCCTAACTGTAAACTCCACCCACTCCCGTTGGCTCAGGACAGAGACGATTTTTGTTATTTGGGTCTAAAATGGGGGCTTCACGGTGGCAGAGGGGTTAGTGCGTCTGCCTCACAATACGAAGGTCCTGGAGTCCTGGGTTCAAATCCAGGCTCGGGATCTTTCTGTGTGGAGTTTGCATGTTCTCCCCGTGAATGCGTGGGTTCCCTCCGGGTACTCCGGCTTCCTCCCACTTCCAAAGACATGCACCTGGGGATAGGTTGATTGGCAACACTAAATTGGCCCTAGTGTGTGAATGTGAGTGTGAATGTTGTCTGTCTATCTGTGTTGGCCCTGCGATGAGGTGGCGACTTGTCCAGGGTGTACCCCGCCTTCCGCCCGATTGTAGCTGAGATAGGCGCCAGCGCCCCCTGCCACCCCAAAAAGGGAATAAGCGGTAGAAAATGGATGGATGGATGGGGTCTAAAATGGCTCTTTCAACGTTCTGGGTTGCCTACCCCTGCGTTAGTGGAAAAGCGGAAAATGAGTGAAAGCGACAGAAACGTTGCCATGGAGACAAGGGTTTTCTTACGTGCCTGGCTGCCGGCCCACCGCGACACCTGTCCGTAATAACGGTCCCCGACAACTTGGACCAATTCAAACCGTTAGTTTTTTTTTTTTTATTGTTTAATTTGCCTTGCCTCACATTATTTGATTCACATTTTGTTCGTTTATATTTTGAATTTATTTTGTGTTGAAAATAAAAATAAAAATATTTTTAAATTTTTTTTTATTATTTTCTCGCGGCCCAGCCTCACCCAGACTCTGCATCCAGTGGCCCCAAGGTCAATTGAGTTTGAGACCCCTGATCTAGTTGGAGTTCAATGAATTGATTAATGTTGACCCCAACTTAAACAAGTTGAAAAACTTATTCGGGTGTTACCATTTAGTGGTCAATTGTACGGAATATGTACTGTACTGTACTGTGCAATCTACTAATAAAAGTTTCAATCAATAAATCAATCAACCCAAAATAGGTGTCTCAAAAGTAGGGATGTTTCAATCCCTTGCATCTAAAATCTCAGGTACAAGCAATTCGACTTGTGAAACATCTAAATGTCCTCCAATAAACGCACAGGGTCGGTCTTTTCTCCTTTTTTAGTCAAGTAATTTACAAAATGTCAACGTGGTAGGCTATAGGCTACTAGCAGCTACACAGCAGCTAAGCACACAATAGAACACACGCTCGACATACAGTACAGGCCAAAAGTTTGTCACCCCTTCTCAATTCAATGCGTCTTATTTATTTTCATGACTATTTACATTGTAGATTGTCACTGAAAAACTATGAATGTACTTAACAAAAAAATGTGAAATATCTGAAAACATGTTTGATGTTCTAGTTTCTTCAAAATAGTCACCCTCTGCTCTGATTACTGCTTTGCACACTCTTGACATTCTCTCGATGAGAATCTTTTACTAAGTCGGTGTTTCTTAACCATAGGCCGGGGGCCCAAAAAACATCAGTCTCTTAGCCGCGGTACCCAGTTGTAATACAATTTTTTCCACCACTGGTGGCAGTAATGACGATTTCAAACAAACTGAAGAAGTCTGGAGTTAAAGTCATATAGAAGTTTATTCAGCGCAAAAAATACGACTACTGTGGCAAAGCTGTATTTTAGTTTGCACTTTAATTCATTGACAGTTTAGGTAGAAAAAAAACATACATATTATTATTATGAGAATTAATTGCCCTTATTTGGGCTCTACCGAGGATGTCGTTGTGGTTTGTGTTGTGGTTTGTACAGCCCTTTGAGACACTAGTGATTTAGGGCTATATACATAATCATTGATTGATTGATTGATAAATTAAGGTAGAATGTATTTGTTTTTACCACTTATGAGTGCCTTCTAATGCCGTAAATTTGATTGGTATTTTATTTTTGTAATCTGCCTGACCAAAGCCTTGATAATAATCGTGATTATTGAATGGCTTGGTATCATTTGGCAAGGTTTTGTTTTTTGTTTTTTTGTCCTGTCCAGCTATTAAGGCAAATCATATAGTTGATGTAAATGCCCATACCGGCTGTTCAGATTTACTTTACAAAAGAGAAGTGTAGAATACTTCTCTTTTTGCCTTATTTGTATTTGACTATTACTAAATGTATTTATATTATCATTTGGTGCAGCCGGGCCAGAGCAGGAAAGAGAAAAAAAAGAAGACAGAGGGGAAAATTGTGGTGACAAGAGGGGGATTAGACAGAGGGACAAACACAACAATACCAATAACAACAATAGAGCAACATCGGTCAAATACAATATGTACAAATACGATGGTAAAAGTGATAGCAAAGAAGCAGTTAGCGAAATAAATAATAATACAGAAATGACAATGAGCATTATTACACTACAAATGGAGCAATACAAATACCAATAGAAATAGCGCTATTGATAATGAACAATACCAAAAATGTACCTCTATTATCAACAATACAGTTGTTCAAATGCAACAAAACATATACGTAATGATAACAAGAGATACAAAAGAAAGCAGAAAAATGGAAGAGGAGAAAGAGAAGCAACCTATTTTAACCTTGTAGATTGTTATTGTAACAGTCGGTTAAGCTTTGTCAGTGTGCCATGTGTTATCCAGTTTACCCTAGGGCAGGGGTCGGGAACCTTTTTGGCTGAGAGAGCCATGAAAGCTAAATATTTTTATTTGTATTTTTGTGAGAGCCATATAATATTTTATAAACACTGAATACAACTAAATGCGTGCATTTTTAAGTAAGACCAACATTTTTAGAGTGTAATAAGTCTCTTATTATTTTTAACAACATTCTTAAAAATATAATGAGAATGTTTTATAGTTTGAACGTTATTTTTAACACTGTAATTATTCATTACTTATCGTTTGTTAAGTAATGTCAGCGAAGATTTATCTGAGAGCCAGATGCAGTTATCAAAAGAGCCACATCTGGCTCGAGAGCCAGAGGTTCCCTACCCCTGCCCTAGGGTAACAACGTAAATTTAAGTTTGATGACACGTGATTATGTGCATGAGTGTATGTATGTATATGTACTTGTATATGTACAGTATGTGTATATGTATGTTTGTACAGTGAATGTATATGTACATGTATGTGTATATGTATGTTTGTACAGTGAATCTATATGGACATGTATGTGTATATGTATGTTTGTACAGTGAATGTATATGTACATGCATGTCTATATGTATGTTTGTACAGTGAATGTATATGTACATGCATGTGTATATGTATGTTTGTACAGTGAATCTATATGTACATGTATGTGTATATGTATGTTTGTACAGTGAATCTATATGGACATGTATGTGTATATGTATGTTTGTACAGTAAATCTCTATGTACATGTATGTTTATATGTATGTTTGTACAGTAAATCTATATGGACATGTATGTGTAAATGTATGTTTGTACAGTGAACGTATATGTACATGCATGTGTATATGTATGTTTGTACAGTGAACGTATATGTACATGCATGTGTATATGTATGTTTGTACAGTGAATCTATATGTACATGTATGTGTATATGTATGTTTGTACAGTGAATGTATATGTACATGTATGTGTATGTGTATATGTATGTTTATACAGTGAATCTATATGTACATGTATGTTTATATGTATGTTTGTACAGTAAATCTATATGGACATGCATGTGTATATGTATGTTTGTACAGTGAATGTATATGTACATGTATGTGTATATGTATGTTTGTACAGTAAATCTATATGGACATGTATGTGTACATGTATGTTTGTACAGTGACTGTATATGTACATGTATGTGTATATGTATTTTTGTACAGTGAATGTATATGTACAGTGTGTGTACATGTATGTTTGTACAGTGAATGTATATGTATGTGTATGTGTATATGTATGTTTGTACAGTGAATGCATATGCACATGTATGTGTATATGTTTATTTGTACAGTGAATGTATATGTACATGTATGTGTATATGTATGTTTGTACAGTGTGTGTACATGTATTTTTGTACAGTGAATGTATATGTACAGTGTGTGTACATGTATGTTCGTACAGTGAATGTATATGTATATGTATGTGTATGTGAATATGTATGTTTGTACAGTGAATGCATATGCACATGTATGTGTATATGTATATTTGTACAGTGAATGTATATGTACATGTATGTGTATATGTATGTTTGTACAGTGTGTGTACATGTATGTTTGTACAGTGAATGTATATGCACATGTATGTGTATATGTATGTTTGTACAGTGAATGTATATGTATGTGTATATGTATGTTTGTATAGGGAGGCTAGGTAGCTACTGTATGTATGAATAGAATAGAATAGAATAGAATGGACTTCATTGTCATCATATGTGCATATAACGAGATTAAGGACTCCAATTTAAGGTGCGGTAGAGTGAACAAATATGGGGTAAAAATAAATTACACAAGAGGTAATACAGAAAAAACTAAAAATTGAAATAAACAGACTACTATCCAATAAAAATAATAAGCAATCCTGTACAATATACAAAACACTATAGAAATACAAAATACTGTACAATATACAGAACAAGACAAGAGTACCGGAGTAATAACGATCAGTGTCGGACGTATTACACTCGAAGGGTAATATTGCACAGTAGGGTATTAGGGTAGGATATTGTATAAGGGTAAATTATTATTATAAGTTAGAGTTCAAGATGGTATGTATGTATGTATAACAAGGTTTAACTGCAAGCAGGTTAGATATTGAATACCATTGAAATCAAGTGTAAGATTACAAATTCAGTGTTAATGTTGGTGTGGGTGCCTCCTGTTTTGGAAAAGTTGGGCCCCGAGGTCAAAAAGGTTAAGAACCCTTGAGTCATGCTAACACTTGTATGTCAATAAACATAATCTCCAACTTCTTACCAGGTTTCTCCCATCTGCAGAACTCATGATTTTCGGTCCAATCACTCGGAGGACCTGAGTCGTGTTCCCTCTTCGACGCCAACTGAAGAAGTCCAAATAAAAACGGATATGAAAGCAGTAAGTTTGGTTTCACTTCTTCAAGTGTTTCTGCAAAGACAAAACAAACATGATTGCAAAGGTAATATGCTGTCCTGTGTGCACACCACAACAGGAAAGCGCGGCCTTTGTGGACTTTGTTGAGTTTTCGAAAGTCTCTGAAAAGGTTGTTCTGCTTGCTGGGTAACTTACCAGGTTTCAGGCCCAGCTGGCATGAGGAAGCATGTCGTCTGGCTCACACGCGCTGTGACTCCTTCGCAAGGCATGTTTTCTTCAACAATCCACCCGCCTTGGTGAAGAATCCACATTTTATTTCCTCCGTGCTGACATTCTCCCTTAGTAGACCATGGGCACAAAAAGATCTTCCGTACTGAAGGCTCCCGAGTGGGCGGTACTTGGTAACCACCCTTTGGCAAGTACATAGTCCACACGCTGACACGCACACACACGCTGTTACTATTGTTATTATCAACTTGCAGAACTTGTAGAACGCTCATAGAAAATCCACCTAGTTGGTTGCCATAACCACTAGGGGCCAGCAACGTTTCATTGTTTACTTTCATTGACTGCACTCCTGTGTCTCTTTTAGTGTTTGTAATTCAGGGGTCGGGAACCTTTTTGGCTGAGAGAGCCAAGAAGCCAAATATTTTAAAATGTATTTCCGTAAGAGCCGTATAATTATTTTTTTTAACACTGAACACAACAAAACGCTGGCATTTTTAAGAAAGACCAACATTTCTAGAGAGGTCTCTTATTCTTTGTAATGACATTGTTATTCTGAAGCTAACTGTGGAGGGGGCGTGGCCTGCGGGCCTGCAGCGAAGCAGGGTGTTGCCAGGACCGGCCTTGAATTCAGCGACAGGTGCGTATATGATCACCTGTCGCTATGTTATAAGCAGCAGCCAGAAGGAGAGACGGGCTTGGAGCTAGAAAACAGAGCGCCAGCGAGAACGAAAGAGAAAGCAACTGTGAGACTAACCAAGCCCCACACTGACCAATAATAAATAAATGACTTCTTACCAACTTTTTGAACATAAAAATGCATGACAATATTTTATATTTTGAACGTTATTTTTAACACTGTGATTACAAGTAGAATTATTCAATATTTATCATGTTAAGCAATGTCAGTTCAGATTTATCCGAGAGCCAGATGCAGTCATCAAAAGAGCCACATCTGGCTCGCGAGCCATAGGTTCCCTACCCCTGCTCTAATTCTTCATGCGTTTCAGCCAGGGGTCAGCAACCTAAAATGTTGAAAAAGCCATATTGGACTAAAATTACAAAAATAAATATGTCTGGAGCCGCAAAAAAATAAAAGCCATATTACATACATGAGATATCAATTGAATTAAAGGCCTACTGAAATGAGATGTTCTTATTTAAACGGGGATAGCAGGTCCATTCTATGTGTCGTACTTGATCATTTTGCGATATTGCCATATTTTTGCTGAAATTATTCAGTAGAGAACATCGACGATAAAGTTCGCAATTTTTGGTCGCTAATAAAAAGGCCTTGCCTGTACCGGAAGTAGCAGATGATGTGCGCGTGACGTCACGGGTTGTGGAGCTCCTCACATCCTCACATTGTTTACAATCATGGCCACCAGCAGCGAGAGCGATTCGGACCGAGAAAGCCAGGATTTCCCCATTAATTTGAGCGAGGATGAAAGATTCGTTGATGAGGATAGTGAGAGTGAAAGACTAGAAAAAAACATAAAAAAAATAGATGTTATTTTACACATTTACTAGGATAATTCTGGAAAATCCCTTATCTGCTTATTGCGTTATTAGTGTTTTAGTGAGATTATATGGTACCTGAAAGTCGGAGGAGTGTGGCCACGGGTGCGGTGACCGCCAGTGTCTCCGGTGGGAGGAGCTAAGAGAGTCCGCAGCTGCAGGAGGACGCAAGCTCCGTTCGTGTCTACGGTAAGAGCCGACTTATTTCCACAATTTTCTCACCGAAACCCGCCAGTTGACATGTGGTCGGGATCCATGTTCGCGTGACCGCTCTGTTCCATAGTTCCATAGTTCCAAAGGCAGCTCCAATACACTGCTTTCCACCTACATCTTTCTTCTTTGACTTCTCCATTATTAATTGAACAAATTGCAAGCGATTCAGATATTATTAGACACATTTTCTATGATAATTCTGGAAAATCCCTTCTCTGCTTATTGCATTATTAGTGTTTTAGTGAGATTATATGGTACCTGAAAGTCGGAGGAGTGTGGCCACGGGTGCGGTGACCACCAGTGTCTCCGGTGGGAGGAGCTAAGAGAGTCCGCAGCTGCAGGAGGACGCAAGCTCCGTTCATGTCTACGGTAAGAGCCGACTTGTTTCCACAATTTTCTCACCAAAACCCGCCAGTTGACATGTGGTCGGGATCCATGTCCGCTTGACCGCTCTGTTCCATAGTTCCAAAGGCAGCTGCTATACACTGCTTTCCACCTACATCTTTCTTCTTTGACTTCTCCATTATTAATTGAACAAATTGCAAGCGATTCAGATATTATTAGACACATTTTCTATGATAATTCTGGAAAATCCCTTATTTGCTTATTGCGTTATTAGTGTTTTAGTGAGATTATATGGTACCTGAAAGTCGGAGGAGTGTGGCCACGGGTGCGGTGACCACCAGTGTCTCCGGTGGGAGGAGCTAAGAGAGTCCGCAGCTGCAGGAGGACGCAAGCTCCGTTCATGTCTACGGTAAGAGCCGACTTATTTCCACAATTTTCCCACCGAAACCCGCCGGTTGACATGTGGTCGGGATCCATGTCCGCTTGACCGCTCTGTTCCATAGTTCCATAGTTCCAAAGGCAGCTGCAATACACTGCTTTCCACCTACATCTTTCTTCTTTGACTTCTCCATTATTAATTGAACAAATTGGAAGCGATTCAGATATTATTAGACACATTTTCTATGATAATTCTGGAAAATCCCTTATCTGCTTATTGCGTTACTAGTGTTTTAGTGAGATTATATGGGACCTGAAAGTCGGAGGGGTGTGGCCACGGGTGCGGTGACCGCCAGTGTTTCCGGTGGGAGGAGCTAAGAGAGTCCGCGGCTGCAGGAGGACGCAAGCTCCGTTCATGTCTACGGTAAGAGCCGACTTATTTCCACAATTTTCTCACCGAAACCTGCCGGTTGACATGTGGTCGGGAATCATGTTCGCTTGACCGCTCTGTTCCATAGTAAAGCTTCACCTTCGGGAATGTAAACAAGGAAACACCGGCTGTGTTTGTGTTGCTAAAGGCAGCTGCAATACACCGCTTCCCACCTACATCTTTCTTCTTTGACTTCTCCAATTATTAATTGAACAAATTGCAAAAGATTCAGCAACACAGATGTCCAGAATACTGTGTAATTATGCGATTAAAGCAGACTACTTATAGCTTTGATCGGGCTGGAAAAAATTGACGTCATGATACCGACGTTTTCAACAGGATACTTTGCGCGAAATTTAATATTGCAATTTAGTCAACCAAAAAGGCCGTATTGGCATGTGTTGCAATGTTAATATTTCATCATTGATGTATAAACTATCAGACTGCGTGGTCGGTAGTAGTGGGTTTCAGTAGGCCTTTAAGAGAACTTAACGGAAACCAAATGAGCTCAAGTATAGCTACAAATGAGGCATAATGATGCAATATGCACATATAGATAGCCTCAATAGCATGTTAGCATCGATTAGCTTGCAGTCATGCAGTGACCAAATATGTCTAATTAGCACACAAGTCAATAACATTAACAAAGCTCACCTTTGTGCATTCATGCACAACGTTAAAAGTTTGGATGGACAAAATAAGACGGAAAAAGAAGTGGCATAAAACATGTCTTGGACAGTCGGAGAAAGTTATACATGTAAACAAACTACAGTGAGTTCAAGGACCGCCAAAATTAGTGGGACAACACGGTGCTCACCAAATACTCGAATCAGTGAAACATGTTTAATATAAACAGTGTGCTTTATAACAATTAGGGTGGTTTGTGTCATGTTTGTTCTCCTACAGAAACCATATTAAAACAAAAAAAAATGTTTCCCCCCTCATCTTTATCCATTTTTCATACATTTTTGAAAAAGCTCCAGAGAGCCACTAGGGCGATGCCAAAGAGCAAACGCAAAAAAAGTCCCTGAGCATTTCAGTGACCATATCAGCAGCACACCTGTCATAATAACAGGTTAAATGTTTTATTATAATAATCAATTTACAGCAGTCACTTTCATGAGATTATTCTCTAATATAAGTCATTTGGCCCACTTACTATGAAAATAACAAAACAATCATTTTTTTCATGAGCTATGTACTAGAAATTGTATGTCTGGGTGGGGGGTCTCGCTTTGGAAAGAATGTGTGCTCCTGCTAGATATGATATTTAGTTGCCCTTAAAACATTCGCATGTTGCACAATGAGATGTAAGCATGGGATAAAGTGTACATTCCTTTAAAGTAGTAGTAGGGGGGAAAAAAACAAGTTGACTTTATATGCTTATTTGTGTTTCATTGTATCCATTAAACCAGGGGCCCCCAAACGTTTTGACTTGGGGGCTGCATTGGGTTAAAACAATTTGGCCGGGGGCGGGGCTGTGTGTATATATATATATATATATATATATATATATATATATATATATATATATATATATATATATATATATATATATATATATGTATATATATATATATGTATATATATATATATGTATGTATATATATATATATATATGTATGTATGTATGTATATATATATATATATATATATGTATATATATATATATGTATGTATATATATATATATATATATGTATGTATGTATGTATATATATATATATATATATATATATATGTATATATGTATGTATATATATATATATATATATATATATATATATATATATATATATATATATATATATATATATATATATATATATATATATATATATACCCTCACAGGTAGGAGTAGAGGATAGAGGTTGTAGGTCACCCGTCTCAAGCTGATCGGAGGAATAATGTCAGGGAAAGATTGACTGGCCAGACTGACGGGCTCCAAGGCTAGAAATACAAAGAGTAAAGGTCTTTTTGTAAAAAGGTATATTTAAGGACAGTTGTCCGAGAAGTCAGCAGAGGAGTAGTCAGGCCCATTCTTTTGCCTGATAACTGCAGCTCCAGTCTAAGGTTTTTGTACAACAAGTCCTCGTTGGCGTCTTCTCGGCTCATCACTCATCACACGGCCATCAAATATACAAAAATATCTTTGTCAATTTTATGGGGATCATACTGCATTGCCGAATAACAGTCTACATTTTCCATGTTCCTCGTTGCAACTTCCCTTTGCAACGCCAAAGAAGCAAACCTGGTTACCTTTCATCCGTCTTTGGATTTTAGGAGTGATAATAAAAAAATTTGCAACATCTGGTCGAAAGCCCTCACGGGTAGGAGTAGAGGATAGGCTCACCCGACTCAAACTGATCAGAGGAAAAATGTCAGGGAAATATTGACTGGCCAGACTGACAGATTCCAAGGCTAGAACTACAAAGAGTAAGGGTATTTTTGTAAAAAGGTATTTAAGGACGTGGCGCAGTGGGAGAGTGGCCGTCCGCAACCCGAGGGTCCCTGGTTCAATCCCCACCTAGTTGTGTCCTGAGCAAGACACTTCACCCTTGCTCCTGATGGGTGCTGGTTAGCACCTTGCATGGCAGCTCCCTCCATCAGTGTGTGAATGTGTGTGTGAATGGGTAAATGTGGAAGTAGTGTCAAAGCGCTTTGAGTACCTTGAAGGTAGAAAAGCGCTATACAAGTACAACCCATTTATCATTTATATATTTGTCCGAGAAGACCGCAGAGGAGTAGTCAGGCTCACTCTTTCTCCTGGAAACTGCAGCGCCAGTCTGAGGCTCGCTGAAACAAATAGTTTTTTGTCGACGAGTCCTCATTGGCGTCTTCTGGGCTCAACACTCTAGGAGTGATAATGAAAACATTAGCAATATCTGGTAGGAAGCCCTCACAGGTAGGAGTAGAGGATAGGGGTCGGAGCTCACCCGACTCAAACTGATCAGAGGAATAATGTCAGGGGTACATTGAATGGCCAGACTGACAGGCTCCAAGGCTAGAACTACAAAGATTAAGAGTCTTTTTGTAAAAAGGTATTTAAGGACAGTTGTCCGAGAAGACCGCAGAGGAGTAATCAGGCTCCCTCTTTCTCCTGGAAACTGCAGCGCCATTCTGAGGCTCGCTGAAACAAATATTTTTTTGTTCGACGAGTCCTCCTTGGTGTCTTCTAGGCTCAACACTCTAGGAGTGATAATGAAAACATTGGCAATATCTGGTCGGAAGTCCTCACAGGTAGGAGTAGAGGATAGGGGTCGGAGCTCACCCGACTCAAACTGATCAGAGCAATAATGTCAGGGATAGATTGAATGGCCAGACTGACAGGCTCCAAGGCTAGAACTACAAAGATTTAGGGTATTTTTGTAAAAAGGTATTTAAGGAGTAGTCAGGCCCACTCTTTCTCCTGGAAACTGCAGCTCCAGTCTGAGGCTCGCTGAAACAAATAAAGCTTTTTGTTCGACGAGTCCCCGTCGGCATCTTCTAGGCTCATCACTCATCACACGACCATCATATATACAACAATACCTTTGTCATTTTCTGGGGAACATACTGATTTGCCGTATAACAGTCGACATTGTCCTCGTTGCAACTTCACTTTGCAACGACAAACCAGCAAGCCTGTTCACCTTTCACCCGTCTTTATCCTCCCCACAGATAATTCAAGCAAAGCCCCGTCCCGGGATAGAAGCTCGACGCCACCTGAATGGTTTAGTCCGACCGACGCTAAGCTGAGGCAGCCTAAGGGGCTTTGCTCCGACGACTGGACGACTTGCCGACATGTGAAGGAATGAACACATGAATTAGGTCTTGTGTTTGGCTGCGCGTCTTTTTAAATGGTGAGGAGAATCAGACAGTTCAAGGTAAGGAAGATCTCTGTTATGTATTGCCGTGTGTCTGGGCTCCATCAGTCGGAGCGTCTGCGGAGAGGATCTCTGCATCCAAAGAAAACCTCTCCATGTGTGCAAAACCCGTCCCTTTATTACGATCCGTGGTTGGGAATGTTCCAGCATGTTCTCCGGGCACTGCAGTGTCATCAGAGCCAGCCCCCTCTTGCCTGCTGACTATTGACATTTAGAGGGCACACTTGTCTTCTTCAAAGCCTAATTTCCTCGCTGGCCGCATCATTAGGTACACCTGGCGTTGCAAACACGACAATGCTGCATTCAGATCCTCATGCCGAGTCTGGGCTGGTTTTGATGATGTCATCGTGCTGGGGTGTGTACCTCGTGTTGTGGGCGGTGGGCGCATGAGTCACGTGATGTGTTCAAGGGATGCTGGTTCCAACGTGCGTTCATTTTAAAGTTGACATATTCTATGCAAGTGTGCGTGTGTTTTAAACCAACTCTTGGAAGTGCTGACTCTGCTCATTTTCCACAGTGGGTGACAGGAGATCAATCCTGTCAATACCCCACGTACCACATGTATTAACCGATTTACCAGTTGTTCTTGCTCATTGACACGTTATGATGGGACTGTGAATGGATTCAGCTTGTCGTTCCAACACTGTACTATTCAGTCCTTTTTACATCCTGTTTGTTCAAAAAATACTACTGACAAATCTAGCAAAATTTTGACGCTGTTGTACATAACATATCAAGGGTTCACAAATGTTTTGACTCTTTTATATATATATATATATATATATATATATATATATATATATATATATATATATATATATATATATATATATATGAGGTGGTTCGGGCATCTGGTCAGGATGCCACCCGAACGCCTCCCTCGGCAGGTGTTTAGGGCAAGTCCAGCTGGTAGGAGGCCACGGGGAAGACCCAGGACACGTTGGGAAGACTATGTCTCCCGGCTGGCCTGGGAACGCCTCGGGATCCCCCGGGAAGAGCTAGACGAAGTGGCTGGAGAGAGGGAAGCCAGACTTCCCTGCTTAGGCTACTGCCCCCGCGACCCGACCTCGGATAGGCGGAAGATGATGGATGGGTGTATATATATATATATATATATATATATATATATATATATATATATATATATATATATATACATAAGCAGGGAGGTACTGGGTGCCATTTTTATAGATAGAGTGTTATAGGGGAACATTATCACCAGACCTATGTAAGCGTCAATATATACCTTGATGTTGCAGAAAAAACACCATATGTTTTTGAACCGATTTCCGAACTCTAAAAGGGTGAATTTGGCGATTGAAGCGCCTTTCAATTGTTCGCTGTCGGAGCAATGACCTTTCACCCATGACGTCACAACAGGAAGCAATCTGCCATTTTCTCAAACACATTACACACACCAAGTCGAATCAGCTCTGTTATATTCCGTTTTTTTCGACTGTTTTCCGTACCTTGGAGACATCATGCCTCGTCGGTGTGTTGTCGGAGGGTGTAACAACACCAACAGGGACGGATTCAAGTTGACTTACGTGGAGTGTGCTAATCAGACATATCAATGGTCACGGCATGCTAATTGATGCCAACATGCTATTTAGGCTAGCTGTATGTACATATTGCATCATTATGTCTCATTTGTAGCTATATTTGCATCCAGCCTTTTTCTCCACCCACATTGAATGCCAAACAAACGCATACCAATCGACGGATTCAAGTTGCACCAGTTAGCAAACGATGCGAAAGTCCCTCGTTTGTTCTGTTCTGTCGTAGCATCGCTACCGACGATAGCGATGCTACGACAGAGATGTGTGGATATCCTGCGACACTCAAAGCAGATGCATTTCCAACGATAAAGTCAACCAAATCACAAAGGTGAGTTTTGTTGATGTAATTGACTTATGTGCTAATCAGACATATTTGCGCACAATATGACTGCGAGCTAATCACTGCTAATATGCTATTTAGGCTAGCTGTATGTACATATTGCATCCTTATGCCTCATTTGTAGCTATATTTGCATCCAGCCTTTTTCTCCACCCACATTTAATGCCAAACAAACGCATACCAATCGACGGATTCAAGTTGCACCAGTTAGCAAACGATGTGAAAGTCCCTCGTTTGTTCTGTTCTGTCGGAGCATCGCTACTGACGATAGCGATGCTACGACAGAGATGTGTGGATATCCTGCGACACTCAAAGCAGATGCATTTCCAACGATAAAATCAACGAAATCATAAAGGTGAGTTTTGTTGATGTTATTGACTTATGTGCTAATCAGACATATTAGCGCACGGCATGACTGCAAGCTAATCGATGCTAACGTGTTATTTAGGCTAGCTGTATGTACATATTGCATCCTTATGCCTCATTTGTAGCTATATTTGCATCCAGCCTTTCCCTCCACCCACATTTAATGCCAAACAAACACATACCAATCGACGGATTCAAGTTGCACCAGTTTTCAAAAGATGCAATCGTTGGTTAGAAGGCGATCGCCGAATTCGTCCTCGTTGCCGCTGTCTGTCGGGATATGGCTCAATAGCTTCAGTTTCTTTTTCAATTTCGTTTTCGCTATCTGCCTCCACACTCCAACCATCCGTTTCAATACATGCGTAATCTGTTGAATCGCTTAGGCCGCTGAAATCCGAGTCTGAATCCGAGCTAATGTCGCTATATCTTTCTGTTCTATCCGCCATGTTTGTTTGTACTGGCATCAAGCAGTGACATCACAGGAAAATGGACGGGTGGATATAGCAATGGTGAAAATCCGGCAGTTTTCGGGATATTGCGTGATGGGTAAAATTTTGAAAAAAACTTCGAAAAATAAAATAAACCACTGGGAACTGATTTTTATTAGTTTTAAGCCTTCTGAAATTGTGATAATGTTCCCCTTTAAGGTGACGGTATGGGTGCTAGTTTCTGTTGTAAAGGGGCTCGTTATGTTTGCAAAATGTATTATGAAGGTCATAAACACTTTTTCATGCTCCAGCTATGACCATAATAATAATTCCTATCTCGCAAAAGATTAATTAACCACGGTCACGCTCGGAACCAATTAAACATAAATGAGCGTTGTGTGACCTACGTTGGATTGGTTTTAGCAACTTTAATCTACAAAATGTATCATTTTTGCATCCAGTAATATTTCTGTGTGCAGCCCTCAACAATATATTGGATTGAATTGCAACATTTTTTGCAACATTTGAAACAAAGTTGCTGCTATTATTAACGCTTGACAAAATGAGATTGTCTGAAAAATACCTTCTTTTTTTTTTTCAGTACTCACTGTATGTACTGTACATAAAACAATGACTCACACTTATTTTCATATTTTTTCAAAGTCTCCTTTTAAGTGCCATGAGATGATACCCGGAGACAGGCATCTTAGGGTAAGCTTCGGCCTCAAGCTGCCCTTGTCAGTGACAGTTAACACACAAAGAGGATCAGGACCACACGTTCATCCTACAAAAGTAGATAAACAAAACAAAACCTTCACTCCTGCTCCTCCTACTCGTTTAATAAGGTCCTCTGGCGGAACACACAGATGCTCTTCTGGGTCAAGACGTTTTGTTTTGATTTAGGTCTTCAGCCACGTTCTCCAAAAACAGAACTTTGAGATCACGGCTCCAAGCCCTCATCATTAAAAAAAAAAAGGAAGTGTTTATTTAACGTTTCTTTTAAAGTTTGTGCTTTGACATAATTTGTTTGTTTGGTACAAAACATTGAAGTGGTAGAGTATAATAATCTTTTATGTAAACAAATACAGCTCTTTATGGCGAGTCATAGTGCCAAGGAGAAGCCAGAGCTTGAAAAGGCTTTTTGTTCGGGAACACTTGGTCTTTCTGGACAAATACTGTACGGTATGGCATCAATTTATGTCAAACATGCATACATTTACAGTGTGAATCATCACACAACTTGCAAATTCTCATCTCTCTTTACAACATGTCCGAAAAGGAGTAGGAAGAAGCAAGGTTTATTTAATCCTACCCCTGTTCTACTTCATTTAAATGTCTAACATATATATTGACTTCCTGTTCTATCTTGTAACATACTTTAAATTTTATAGTAACATTCAAAATACAGCAGTTGTCTTTATAAATCTTCAAATCAATTGAGATTTTTCCGTAATGAGATGAACTATATATATATATATATATATATATATATATGTGTGTGTATGTGTATATGTATGTGTATATATACAGTATATACATATATGTGTATGTATATATGTGTGTATGTGTGTATGTATGTATGTATATATATACAGTATATATATATATATATATATATCCATTTCCATCCATTTTCTACCGCTTGTTCCCTTTTGGGGTCGCGTGGGGCGCTGGCGCCTATCTCAGCTACAATCGGGCGGAAGGCGGGGCACACCCTGGACAAGTCGCCACCTCATCGCAGGGCCAACACAGATAGACAGACAACATTCACACTCACATTCAAACACTAGGGCCAATTTAGTCTTGCCAATCAACCTATCCCCAGGTGCATGTCTTTGGAAGTGGGAGGAAGCCGGAGTACCCGGAGGGAACCCACGCATTCACGGGGAGAACATGCAAACTCCACACAGTAAGATCCTGAGCCTGGATTTGAACTCAGGACTGCAGGACCTTCGTATTGTGAGGCAGACGCACTAACCCCTCTGCCACCGTGAAGCCCATATATATATATATATATATATATATATATATATATATATATATACAATTTAGTATTTTATTAAATCTTTTAATGTTATAAACAAATATATATAATGTTATATGTTGAACATTTTATACAAAAATTATATATATCAAAATGTTGTATTTTATGAAATAGTTCATACAAATATTAAAAACAAATGGAATATTTTTTTAAATAATTTTTTTTTAAAATGGTATATATTTGTTTTTGTTTTTATTTTATGCATTGTAATTTGTAATACACGACAAGTACGAGGTGGCTAACAATGAAGCTAATGGGAGAATACTATTATGCCCAAAAAGCCCTTTAAAAAAACATCAAAAAACAATATCCCATTTACATAACATGACCCAAATATTAACCAAGCATTAGCGATATTTTTATTACAAGCGCTAATGCAGACAAACTATTTTTAGCGACGTGGTGATCACAGAGCGCTATCTAGCTCATACTGTTGTATTGACATATTGAGCCGGTGAGCTGCTGCATCTCCTCTGGGTTGGGGAAAGTTTATTCAAGATTATAAATCAGGCCTCTCACCTGGATAGAAGGATGTGTCTATAAACAGAGAAGTTTACTTAGACTATTATTTTGGGTTACGATTAATTGGGGTCTGTACTGA
>NC_084611.1:81216615-81249115 GCF_033978795.1 Nerophis ophidion
TGGGTTAGCTTGATGCTAACGTACATTGGCTTTGTTATTAACATGATACTGATTAGCGTTAGGGATTTTTACACAGCGATTTTAACACCTCCACATTTGTGAATGAAAACCACAACAGAGATGCACGTTACAATCAAACAGGTGGTGTGTGATAAGTGCAACACTTACAGGATTGACACTTTTTAGGGCGCAACAAAGGACAAGACCGCGAAAACTGAACTGACGAGCCAACACATCATTGGCTGTAGTACAGTCTATGGTGTGTTGGCTCTTTTTACCAAACATTTTGGAACATGTCGCATGTTCGAGTTAACATTTTAGGATGCTAACATTAGCATACTAGGTTTTTTTAGCTAATTTAGAAGATTTTCACCTCAGTGTCATATATTTCACTAGTGCTAACTGTAAGCATTATATGTTAGCATGGTACATGCTAGCATGTCTAGCTCATTTTGCCCATATTTTTTTGTTATTTGACCCTATCGCCGCTCTCAGCATTTAAGTTCGGCTTTGGCTCTTCAATATTCACATGAAATTTCTACCGAAATTGCTTTTTGTAGTACTTTGGAAGACATAATGTCTATATTAGGGACGGCGTGGCGCAGTGGGAGAGTGGCCGTGCGCAACCCGAGGGTCCCTGGTTCAAATCCCACCTAGTACCAACCTCGTCACGTCCGTTGTGTCCTGAGCAAGACACTTCACCCTTGCTCCTGATGGGTGCTGGTTGGCGCCTTGCATGGCAGCTCCCTCCATCAGTGTGTGAATGTGTGTGTGAATGGGTAAATGTGGAAGTAGTGTCAAAGCGCTTTGAGTACTTTGAAAGTAGAAAAGCGCTATACAAGTACAACCCATTTATTGTACTGGGGGCGGGTATAACTCAGTTGGTAGCGTGGCCGTGCCAGCAACTTGAGAGTTCCAGGTTCGATCCCCGCTTCTGCCATCCTAGTCACTGCCGTTGTGTCCATGGGCAAAACACTTTTCAATAGAAGCATTTAAGTCCCATCTTAAAACTCATTTGTATACTCTAGCCCAGGGGTAGGGAACCTATGGCTCTAGAGCCAGATGTGGCTCTTTTGATGACTGCATCTGGCTCTCTGATAAATCTAAACTGACGTTGCTTAACACAATAAGTAATGAATAATTCCACTTGTAATCACAGTGTTAAAAATAATGTTAAAAATATAAAACATTCTCATTCATTTTTAATCCATCCATCCGTTTTCTACCGCACCTGTTCAAGAAGTGGCGTTAATGGTAAGAAGTTATTTATTTATTATTGGTTAGTGTGGGGCTTCCCCTCCTGGGGGTTCTTCAGACCCCCAAGCACCGACATGAGAGCCTGTTTCAGGGTTACAATATTGTTTTATTTTTCAATAAGTCTCTCAGTTGTTTTCCAGCAATTGTATTTCCAGCCCCAACCCCATCTCTCCTCCTGGCTGCTGCTTATAACAGAGCGACAGGTGATTAGATAACAAGGCCCAGGTGGGCCGTCCACGCACCTGTCGCTGCAGGCCCGCAGGCCACGCTCCCTCCACAGTTAGCTTCAGAATAACAATGTTATTACAAAGAACAAGAGACCTATTATACTCTAGAAATGTTGGTCTTGCTTAGAAATGTACGCGTCTAGTTGTGTTCAGTGTTAAAAAAAATATTATATGGCTTTTACAGAAATATATTTTAAAATATTTGGCTTTTTGGCTCTCTCAGCCAAAAAGGTTCCCGACCCCTGCTCTAGTCTCTAAATAGACCCTCCTTTTTAGACCAGTTGATCTGCCGTTTTCATTTATTTTCTGCTCTGGCCCCCTCTCCCTTGTGAAAGGGGGGGTGGGGGGGGGGCACATCTGCGTTCCTCTCCCTAAGGTTTCTCATAGTCATACCACTGGGTTGTGAGTTTTTCCTTGCCCTTATGTGGGATCTGAACCGAGGATGTCGTTGTGGCTTGTGCAGCCCTTTGAGACACTTGTGACTTATCCATCCATCCATCATCTTCCGCTTATCCGAGGTCGGGTCGCGGGGGCAACAGCCTAAACAGGGAAACCCAGACTTCCCTCTCCCCAGCCACTTCGTCTAGCTCTTCCCGGGGGATCCCGAGGCGTTCCCAGGCCAGCCGGGAGACATAGTCTTCCCAACGTGTCCTGGGTCTTCCCCGTGGCCTCCTACCGGTTGGACGTGCCCTAAACACCTCCCTAGGGAGGCGTTCGGGTGGCATCCTGACCAGATGCCCGAACCACCTCATCTGGCTCCTCTCGGTGTGAAGGAGCAGCGGCTTTACTTTGAGTTCCTCCTGGATGGCAGAGCTTCTCACCCTATCTTTAAGGGAGAGCCCCGCCACACGGCGGAGGAAACTCATTTCGGCCGCTTGTACCCGTGATCTTATCCTTTCGGTCATGACCCAAAGCTCATGATCATAGGTGAGGATGGGAACGTAGATCGACCGGTAAATTGAGAGCTTTGCCTTCCGGCTCAGCTCCTTCTTCACCACAACGGATCGGTACAACGTCCACATTACTGAAGACGTCGCACCGATCCGCCTGTCGATCTCACGATCCACTCTTCTTCCACTCGTGAACAAGACTCCTAGGTACTTGAACTCCTCCACTTGGGGCAGGGTCTCCTCCCCAACCCGGAGATGGCATTCCACCCTTTTCCGGGCAAGAACCATGGACTCGGACTTGGAGGTGCTGATTCTCATTCCGGTCGCTTCACACTCGGCTGCGAACCGATCCAGTGAGAGCTGAAGATCCCGGTCAGATGAAGCCATCAGTACCACATCATCTGCAAAAAGCAGAGACCTAATCCTGCGGTCACCAAACCGGAACCCCTCAACGCCTTGACTGCGCCTAGAAATTCTGTCCATAAAAGTTATGAACAGAATCGGTGACAAAGGACAGCCTTGGCGGAGTCCAACCCTCACTGGAAATGTGTTCGACTTACTGCCGGCAATGCGGACCAAGCTCTGGCACTGATCGTACAGGGAGCGGACCGCCACAATAAGAGAGTCCGATACCCCATACTCTCTGAGCACTCCCCACAGGACTTCGCGAGGGACAAGGTCGAATGCCTTCTCCAAGTCCACGAAGCACATGTAGACTGGTTGGGCAAACTACCATGCACCCTCAAGAAACCTGTGGGTTCTTGAGGGTTCACTTGTGACTTAGTGCTATATAAATACACATTGATTGATTGATTGACTTTACACACCTGCTCCCAGTGCCAGCCACACTGGTTTAAAAATGTGACTTAGATACTGGGTTTCACAATGTAAAGCACTTCGAGTCTCTAGAGAAAAGCGCTATATAAATATAAGTTACTACAAGTCTGTCAGGCTTGGACAAAGGAATGAACTCAGATGCAGAGTAGGGACACTAGTGGGGCTTTTATTTTGACAGCTCTTTCACCTCCAGAGTCAGAATAATGCAATATCTACAAATAACAAAAACGGTCGGTGAAAAAAAGTCCAAAAAACGGGAATAACCGAGAATCACTCCTTAAAGGAGGAAAATACAAAAACAAAGACGAACTATAATTTGCGCCGTATCTGCTACGAAGCTTATTAACATAAAACGCTCCCACAGGAGGAAGAAAACAATGACTATGAACATTTCTACACGTAATTTTAATCTAATAATGGTAAACAAAAAAATCACTCCAAAAATTTGAGGAAAGAAATATTAGTAGGACAAAAAAATAATAACTCACCACAAAAACTACATAACAAAATTCACTCTACTGAGGAGGAGAAAAAGTCAAACTCAACATAGCAGCGTGGGGATTCAGGATTCTGGAAAATAAGCGTAGGACGAAGCAAGGCATGGACATAGACATGGATGAAAACTCGAGACAATCTGGCACAGAATAAGGGGAGGCGTGGGCTTATATGACACATGAGGGTAATGGGAAACAGGTGGAAACAATCAGGGGTCAGGGATGACGTCAGACTGATGACACAAGAGGAAGGGCAAGTGATCTGACACAAGAGGAGTTGCTTTTCAAAATAAAACATGACAAAAAAACCAAGACAAGACACACTACTGTTTTTTTTATACAGTGAAAACTACAAAAACGGCCCCCGCATCCTTTGATCTGTCATTCTGTGGCCCTCAGCAGAAAATGTTTGGACACCCCTGTTCTTAAGTGCCTGTGGTTCCGGATCTTATCATATAGCGTGTGTGCACCTGTAGCACCATTCTCCCATGCTTCATAATGTCTTGAGGTGGTCTCTGAACGTAGAACATCTGACGCCTGTCGGATGACACGCTCCTAAAAATAAGACTTGCCAACAGTGAGATTGCTCCGAGAGCTCCTGGTCAGAAGGTACTGGAGAGCTGGCGATAAAAGAGCAAACGCACAAGTGTTGGGGCTGCCGAAAGGTCAACTATCAATAACGGTCTAAATTTGAACTCCTTTAATGTTCTTAGTGTCCGCACTGATAAAATAAGTAAAGTTTTCATGCTTTGCGGTTATTTTATTGCTATGAGCTCCTCAGTGGTGGAAAGCCAGTCAATTTGATAATATTGACATCAAACTGACTTCAGTGGAAAAATGTTTTCCTATTGCTGCAGATTCCTAAAAAGTAGTATGGGGAGACGTGTCCTCTGCACTTTTTGATTTAAAAAAAATATATACAAACCTCATTTCTATATGAGTTGGGAAATTGTGTTAGATGTAAATATAAACAGAATACAATGATTTGCAAATCATTTTCAACCCATATTCAGTTGAATATGCTACAAAGACAACATTTGATGTTCAAACTGATAAAAAAATTTTTTTTGCAAATAATCATTAACTGTAGAATTTGATGCCAGCAACTCATGACAAAAAAGTTGGGAAAGGTGGCAATAAATACTGATAAAGTTGAGGAATGCTCATCAAACGCTTATTTGGAACATCCCACAGGTGTGCAGGCTAATTGGGAACAGGTGGGTGCCATGATTGGGTATAAGTTTTTATACCCAATCATGTCACCCACAATTTTTTCCCAAAAAATGCTCAGTCTTTCACAAGAAAGGATGGGGCGAGGTACACCCCTTTGTCCACAACTGCATGAGCAAATAATTAAACAGTTTAAGAAAAACGTTTCTCAAAGTGCAATTGCAAGAAATTTAGGGATTTCAACATCTACGGTCCATAATATGGTCAAAACGTTCAGAGAATCTGGAGAAATTACTCCACGTAAGCGGCATGGCCGGAAAACAACACTGAATGACCGTGACCTTCGATCCCTCAGAAAAAAACTTCAGAAAACCAATGTCACTAAATACAGTTTGTCGCTACATCTGTAAGTGCAAGTTAAAGCTCTACCATGCAAAGCGAAAGCCATTTATCAACAACATCCAGAAACGCCGCCGGCTTCTCTGGGCCCGAGATCATCTAAGATGGACTGATGCAAAGTGGAAAAGTGTTCTGTGGTCTGACGAGTCCACATTTCAAATTGTTTTTGGAAATATTCGACATCGTGTCATCCGCACCAAAGGAGAAGCGAACCATCCAGACTGTTATTGACGCAAAGTTCAAAAGCCAGCATCTGTGATGGTATGGGGGTGCATTAGTGCCCAAGGCATGGGTAATTTACACATCTGTGAAGGTACCATTAATGCTGATAGGTGCACACAGGTTTTGGAACAACATATGCTGCCATCTAAGCGCCGTCTTTTTCATGGACGCCCCTGCTTATTTCAGCAAGACAATGCCAAGCCACATTCAGCACATGTTACAACAGCGTGGCTTCGTAAAAAAAGAGTGCGGGTACTTTCCTGGCCCGCCTGCAGTCCAGACCTGTCCCCCATCGAAAATGTGTGGCGCATTATGAAGCGTAAAATACGACAGCAGAGACCCTGGACTGTTGAACCACTGAAGCTCTACATAAAACAAGAATGGGAAAGAATTCCACTTTCAAAGCTTCAACAATTAGTTTCCTCAGTTCCCAAATGTTTATTGAGTGTTGTTAAAAGAAAAGGTGATGTAACACAGTGGTGAACATGCCCTTTCCCAACTACTTTGGCACATGTTGCAGCCATAAAATTGTAAGTTAATTATTATTTATAAAAAATAAAGTTTATGAGTTTGAACATCAAATATGTTGTCTTTGTAGCATATTCAACTGAATATGGGTTGAAAAGGATTTGCAAATCATTGTATTCTGTTTATATTTACATCTAACAATTTCCCAACTCATATGGAAACGGGGTTTGTATATGTGGATGGAGAGAGAGTGCGACGTTCAAATGTTGTCAATATTTAGTGTTTTATCGTTCATAATTAATATTTTGAATCCCACATTCTTTATTTTCATGTACATTCTGGGTGTCTCATTCAGTAAAAAAAAGAAGTTAAATTCCATTCCGTTTTTAAGGCTGTCTGTCATGATGTTTTTAGCATTCAATCAGACATTATTGAGAGGTTTTGTATTCGTGTTCCTAAAATTAATACCGGCCAACAGACACATTTATTTCTCTAAATCAGGGGTGTCCAAAGTGAGGCCCGGGGGCCATTTGCGGCCCACAGCTAATTGTTTACCAGCCCGCCACACATTCTGCAAAAATTGCAAAATTTATAGTATTGCAAAAATTTAAACAAACATTTTAAAAAAGTGGAATGAGGTGAAATCTAATGAGAAAAAGTCGCAATGTTGACACAAAGCTGCCATGCAGGCAGTTTTTTTCCTTTTGTCTTTATTTTCTTTTTTTTCCATTGCTCCAAAAAAAAAACGGACAAAAAAAATCTATGTTATAACGAATTATTACTTAAAAATTATCACTTGAAAATGTTTTATGTGCAAAAAATATTGCATATGTTGTGTGGTTGCCATATAAAAAACATCAAAGTTTTGACAAAAGAGCATAAAACAAACAAAAAAATATTTCAAACTTAAAACCGACAGATATATCGGAAGTTGATCTTGAAATTTAAGTGTTAAAAGTAAAAAAAAAACGAACAAAAATGCATCACTTAATGAGTGTGGAACCTTTCAGATCTCAAATATATTTAGTAGGATTTTATTGAACTTTTCACTGTGATTACTCAAAAATAATTAAAATCAATGTTGTCCTGCATTATTGATCTTTGAGGGCTTTAATTGCTAAATAAAGGAACTCTGCTGAAGGAATCAATAAAGTACTATCCATCTATCTATCTATTTATCTATCTATCTATCTATCTATCTATCTGTCTGTCTGTCTGTCTGTCTGTCTGTCTGTCTGTCTGTCTGTCTGTCTGTCTGTCTGTCTGTCTGTCTGTCTGTCTGTCTGTCTGTCCGTCCATCCATCCATCCATCCATCCATCCATCCATCCATCCATCCATCCATCCATCCATCCATCCATCCATCCATCCATCCATCCATCTATCTAAATACTGCATATTTCAGTTTTACTATAAAAAAAAGTTGTCTTTGACAGAAAAGGCATAAAACCTTATTTGTTTTACTTTATATCAACCTCAAGAAGGTATAGAGATTTACTCTAAGCATTAAATAAAAAATAATGATAATAATAATTTGACTTATTTTTAACATTTTACTGACTGAGACCATCCATGAGTGTGGAACCTTTCAGATCTCAAATATATTTAGTAGAATTTTATTTAACTTTTCACTGTGATTACTCAAAAATAATTAAAATCAATGTTGTCCTGCATTATTAATCTTTGAGGGCTTTAATTGCTAAATAAAGGAACTCTGCTGAAGGAATCAATAAAGTACTATCTATCTATCTATCTATCTATCCATCTATCCATCCATCCATCCATCCATCCATCCATCCATCCATCCATCCATCCATCCATCCATCCATCCATCCATCCATCCATCCATCCATCCATCCATCCATCTATCTATCTATCTATCTATCTATCTATCTATCTATCTATCTATCTATCTATCTATCTATCTATCTATCCATCCATCCATCCATCCATCCATCCATCCATCCATCCATCCATCCATCCATCCATCCATCCATCCATCCATCCATCCATCCATCCATCCATCCATCCATCCATCCATCCATCCATCCATCCATCCATCCATCCATCCATCCATCCATCCATCTATCTATCTATCTATCAAAATACTGCATATTTCAGTTTTACTATAAAAAAAAGTTGTCTTTGACAGAAAAGGCATAAAACCTTATTTGTTTTACTTTATATCAACCTCAAGAAGATATAGAGATTTACTGTAAGCATTAAATAAAAAATAATGATAATAATAATTGGACTTATTTTTAACATTTTACCGACTGAGACCCTCTATGCCAGTGTTTTTCAACCTTTTTTGAGCCAAGGCACACCACCAACAGAAAACATAAAATTGTTTTTAACTCAGCAGTGGAAAGTCGTTCTCGCAATTGTTGGATATGAATTCAAACCCTAGCCCCTTGTTTTTCAAACTTTTGTAAGCCGCGTTGAAAAAATGCGGAGGCACCCCACCAGCAGAAATTATTTAAAATCGAAACTCACTTAACAGTAAAATGTGGTTGTCGCAATTGTTGGATATGACCTTAAAGCATAAGCAAGCATGCATCACTATAGCTCTTGTCTCAAAGTAGGTGTAATGTCAACACCTGTCACATCACATCATGACTTATTTTCAATTTTTTGCTGTTTTCCTGTGTGTAGTGTTTTACTTCTTGTCTTGCACTCTTATTTTGGTGGCTTTTTCTCTTTTTTTGTTGGTATTTCACTGTAGCAGTTTCATGTCTTCCTTTAAGCGATATTTCCCGCATCTACTTTGTTTTAGCAATCAAGAATATTTCAGTTGTTTTCATCCTTCTTTGTGGGGGACATTGTTGATTGTCATGTCATGTTCGGTTGTACATTGTGGACGCCGTCTTTGCTCCACAGTAAGTCTTTGCTGTCGTCCAGCATTCTGTATTTATTTACTTTTGTAGCCCGTTCAGTTTTAGTTTGGTTCTGCATAGCCTACCCTAAGCTTTAATGCCTTTTCTTAGGGGCACCCACCTTTTGTTTATTTTTGGTTTAAGCATTAGACACCTTTTTTACCTGCATACTGCCTCCCGTGGTTTCCGACATCTACGAAGCAATTAGCTACCAGCTGCCCCCTACTGATATGGAAAATCTCTAGACAGCACCGACACTCAACAACAACACATCATTTGCAGACTATAATTACTGGTTTCATACTTGCCAACCCTCCCAGATTTTCCAGGAGACTCACGAAATTCAGCGCCTCTCCCGAAAACCTCCCGGAAGAAATTTTCTCCCGAAAATCTCCCGAAATTCAGCGGAGATGGAGGCCACGCCCCCTCCAGCTCCTTGCGGACCTTAATGGGGACAGCCTGTTTTCACGTCCGCCCTCCCACTATATAAACAGCTTGCCTGCCCAATCACGTTACAACATCTACGGATTTTAATAAAAAACTGCATACACAAGGAGGCGAAGCAGAAGAACGAGGAAGTTACAGCCATGGCGACGCCGTCTGTAATAGAGTGATTCTATGTTCTCTGTCGCCATCTCCTGGTGAATGTTGGCTATAGCGTTACGGGGTTGCTTTTTGATTGGCCAACAATTTACGTGGTGTTGCGCACCTGACGGCAAGTGACTCTCGCCAGTACGCAAATGGCAGAACAAAGGTTACTCAAATAGTGAAAGGTAAGTGTTGTTGTTGTATTTTTAGTAACCAGCAAGCACAGGACAGTTAGTAGAACAACTGTGTTTTTATTACTGTGTATTTGATAAGTGCCGTCTGAAATTAAACTTTTTCTTTTATTTATATATATATATAATAAAATAAATATATATAGCTAGAACTCACTGAAAGTCAAGTATTTCATACATACGTATATATATATGTATATATATATATATATATATATATATATATATATATATATATATATATATACACACACACCGTATTTTTCGGAGTATAAGTCGCTCCGGAATATAAGTCGCACCTGCCGAAAATGCACAATAAAGAAAACATAAATAAGTCGCACTGGAGTATAAGTCGCATTTTTGGGGGAAATTTATTTGATAAAAGCCAACACCAAGAATAGACATTTTAAGGGAATTTAAAATAAATAAAGAATAGTGAACAACAGGCTGAATAAGTCTACGTCATATGAGGCATAAATAACATACTGAGACGGTGCCTGGTATGTTAACGTAACATATTATGGTAAGAATCATTCAAATAACTATAACATATAGAACATGCTATACCTTTACCAAACAACCTGTCAGTCCTAATCCATTAATCACATGAAATCTTATACGTCTAGTCTCTTATGTGAATGAGCTAAATAATATTATTTGATATTTTACGGTAATGTGTTAATAATTTCACACATAAGTCGCTCCTGAGTATAAGTCGCACCCCCTGGCCAAACTATGAAAAAAACTGCGACTTATAGTCCGAAAAATACGGTACATGAAATACTCGAGTTGGTGAATTGTAGATGTAAATATACTCCTCCCCTCTTAACCACGCCCCCGCCCCATCCACGCCGCGGCACAGTGGTTGAAAAACACTAGGGAGCAGGAACCCTAAGGAATAAAAAAAAGAATTTTGTTATGGTTTAAAAATGAAAAATATCAAAATGGCCTTCGCATGCTTAAATTTTCCCGTGTGCGGACCTCTGTGGAAAAAGTTTGGACACCCCTGCTCTAAATAATTACCCAGGGCTGGGCTAACAGGTGCACAGGGTACCGTAAGTGGCCGGTTGCCATGGTTACCCCTCACACCCATTCACAGTCGAACAACATAACAAGAGGGGCCATTTTGCGCACTAAAGCCGCAGTGTGTAGCGGTCAACAGTGACACAAACACAGCGAGGAAGGAAGGAAGGAAGGAAGAGAGGGGGCGGGTCAGCTCCACTAATGCGGGCTGACGTGAGCGTAAAACTGGGGTCCGTCGTGGTAGCGACGACGCCTCCTCCTCCTCCCCGGGCGTAGTACCTTGTCGCCGGGTAGAGGAGGGTGAAGGAGCGGGGCGGGGCGGGGGCTTAGGACACTTTAACCGCATTGCTTTCCGAGCTCACCCGGGCGACCCCTCCACCCACCTCGCGTGTGAACGCTGCCCCGCCTCGGTGAAGCAAAGCCGGGCAGGTGGACGCCGTGTCGGCGGGTACTTTCTGGAAGAGGCTGCCGTGCTAGCCAGGATGAGGCTGCTATGCTAAGGTAAGACACTTCCACCTCCACGCTTGAATGCCTATGTCCGCTCTTAGTGGTAAAAAAAAAAAAAAAAAAAAAAGGACACCCGGGGACGATTGGCAAAGGCAACCCGCCTAGGACGCCCTAGTTACAGCCACGGTGCGCCTGAGTGAGTGCCTTTCTTTTCCTTCCCAGCACATTTTATGGAAGATTCTTTTTTCCACGCTCTATGATTGAAAGACACCGAGTGACGTCACTGCTAGTCAACTACAGCCTGCTAATGGTCAGAGGAAGAGTTTAATCTCCATGCCGCATAATCGCTTTTGTCATGTATGTTTACATGCATTTTATATCGAGAGGTATGCATCATAATGACCGTGTTTGTCTTAGTAGAGATAGCAGCTCAATATTATGTAAATATAGTCAGATTGGAAGAGAAGAGAATACTCTACTGCAGGGGTCACCAATGCGGTGGCCGCGGGCACCAGGTAGCCCGTAAGGACCAGATGAGTCGCCCGCTGGCCTGTTCTAAAAAAATAGCTCAAATAGCAGCACTTACCAGTGAGCTGACTCTATTTTTTTAAATTGTATTTATTTACTAGCAAGCTGGTCTCGCTTTGCTCGACATTTTTAATTCTAAGAGAGACAAAACTCTAATAAAATTTGAAAAGCCAAGTAAATATTTTAAAGACTTGGTCTTCACTTGTTTAAAGGCCTACTGAAATGAGATGTTCTTATTTAAACGGGGATAGCAGGTCCATTCTATGTGTCGTACGTGATCATTTCGCGATATTGCCATATTTTTGCTGAAAGGATTTAGTAGAGAACATCGACGATAAAGTTCGCAACTTTTGGTCGCTAAGTCGGAGAGTTGCCGTGTGCAACCCGAGGGTCCCTGGTTCAAATCCCACCTAGTACCAACCTCGTCATGTCCGTTGTGTCCTGAGCAAGACACTTCACCCTTGCTCCTGATGGGTGCTGGTTGGCGCCTTGCATGGCAGCTCCCTCCATCAGTGTGTGAATGTGTGTGTGAATGGGTAAATGTGGAAGTAGTGTCAAAGCGCTTTGAGTACCTTGAAAGTAGAAAAGCGCTATACAATTACAACCCATTTATCATTTATTTAATAAAAAAGCATTGCCTGTACAGGAAGTAGCAGGCGATGTGCGCGTGATGTCACGGGTTGTAGGGCTCCTCACATTGTTTATAATCATAGCCACCAGCAGCGAGAGCGATTCGGACCGAGAAAGCGACGATTTCCCCATTAATTTGAGCGAGGATGAAATATTTGTAGATGAGGAAAGTTAGAGTGAAGCACTAGAAAAAAAGAAAAACAAAAGGCGACGGCAGTGGGAGCCATTCAGATGTTATTAGACACATTTACTAGGATAATTGTGTAAAATCCCTTATCTGCTTATTGTGTTACTAGTGTTTTAGTGAGATTATAAAGTCATAATTGACCGCCAGTGTCTCTGAGGGAAGCCATATGGAGGAGCCAAGAAAGTCACAGCTGCCTTTTTGACAGCTGCTGCAGGAGGACGCAAACTCTGCTCAAGTCTCCGGTAGGGGCCGACTCAATATCACAATTTTCTCATCCAAAAACTTGCTGGTTGACACGTGGTAGAAAAACATGTTTGCCTGACCGCTCTGTTCCATATTAAAGCTTCACAACAAACAAAAAAACACCGGCTCTGTTTTGGTTGCTGAAGGCAGCTGCAATCCACCGCTTTCCACCAACAGCATTCTTCTTTATAGTCTCCATTATAATTGAACAATTTGCAAAAGATTCAGCAACACAGATGTCCAAAATACTGTGTAATTATGCGATGAAAAGAGACGACTTTTAGCCGTGAGTGGTGCTGGGCTAAAATGTCCCCTCCAACCAATAACGTCACAAGCACGCATCAACATAAGCGTCATTATTCCGCGATGTTTTCAACAGGATACCTCGCGAGAAATTTAAAGGTGTAATTTAGTAAACTAAACCGGCCGTATTGGCATGTGTTGCAATGTTAAGTTTTCATTATTGATATATAAACTGACTGCATCATTTTGCAAGGTTGTTAGTAGTGGGTTTCAGTAGGCCTTTAAATAAATTCATTAATTTTTTTACTGTGCTTCTTATAACTTTCAGAAAGACAATTTTAGAGAAAAAAATACAACCTTAAAAATGATTTTAGGATTTTGAAACACATATCTTTTTATATCTTAAATTCCTTCCTCTTCTTTCCTGACCATTTAAATCAATGTTCAAGTATTTTTTTTTTTAATTGTAAAGAATAATACATACATTTTGATTTAATTCTTCATTTTAGCTTCTGTTTTTTCGACGAAGAATATTTTTGAAATATTTCTTTAGACTTATTATGATTAAAAGTAAAAAAAAAATATTCTGGCAAATCTAGAAAATCTGTAGAATCAAATTTAAATCTTATTTCAAAGTCTTTTGAATTTCTTTAAAAAAAAAATCTGTTCTGGAAAATATAGAAGAAATAATGATTTGTCTTTGTTAGAAATATAGCTTGGTCCAATTTGTTATATATTCTAACAAAGTGCAGATTGGATTTTAACCTATTTAAAACATGTTATCAAAAATATATATTTATTGTGAGAAATCATTAAAATGATCAGTAGTGTTTCCACAAAGATAAATGTAATTAGTTATTAAAAATAACAGAGTTGAAGGTAAATTGAGTAAATTGGCTATTTCTGGCAATTTATTTAAGTGTGTATCAAACTGGTAGCCCTTCGCATTAATCAGTACCCAAGAAGTAGCTCTTGGTTTCAAAAAGGTTGGTGACCCCTGCTTAACTGCAAAAGCGATAGTCAAGATCAGACCTGGGCAAATTAAGGCCTGGGGTCCACATGCTGGCCCGTTTAGCTTTTCAATCTGGCCCGCCGGACATTCCCAAATATTTTTTTTTAGATCTTTAAGATGGAAAGCGTAGCTGCCATTATGATGTGCAGGGATTTTTTCAAATGACCATGAGTCTTCAACTATACAACATATTTCAATGGTTGGAATCTGCGCTTTTGCATGATATACTAGTAGTGGTGGGTCCGGCAACAGCGATGCATCGGCGCATGCGTCGAGCTCATAAAGCAAAACCCTGTGTTGGTGCGCCTACCGCTTTTTAGAAAGTCACGTGACCGATCATGAGCTGTTTCGGTCACGTGACCGATACGCAAACTGTGTCAAACTGGCGCCTGCGCGCCAAACTGTGTTTATAAGGAAGCGCATCTGTCAACGGGATGCTGCTACCAACAGAATCGCCGCATTTCTGTCGTTGGTAATTTGTTAATTTATTGTCGTCGGCAAAAAGAAAGATTTCCGCCGTGAAAAAATAAGTCCTCTTAGATTTCCATGTTATGATACATGTTCACATTATTTATTGACTGTATCTAAAAAAGATAAAAATATATTTTTATTTAAATGAAGATATGAAATAATCCTAAATGAAATACAATGACTTGGTTTATATTATTGTATATAAAAAGTCAGGGGTCGGCAACCCAAAATGTTTAAAGAGCCATATTGGACCAAAAATGCAAAATCAAATCTGTCTGGAGCCGTAAAAAATGAAAAGCCATATTACATACAGATAGTGTGTCATTAGATATAAATTGAATTAAGAGGACTTAAAGGAAACTAAATGAGCTCAAATACAGCTACAAAGGAGGCATAATGATGCAATATGTACATATAGCTAGCCTAAATAGCATGTTAGCATCGATTAGCTTGCAGTCATGCAGGGACCAAATATGTCAGACTAGCACTCCGCACAAATCAATGACATCAACAAAACTCACCTTTGTGCATTCATGCACGACTTTAAATGTTTGGTGGACCAAATTAGACAGAAAAAGAAGTGGCATAAAACACGTCCTAGAAAGTCGGAGAAAGTTATGCATGTAAACAAACTACAGTGAGTTCAAAGACCGCCAAAATGAGTAGGACAAAACGGCGCTCGCCAAATACTCAAATCAGTGAAGCATGTTTAATACAAACAGTGTGCTTTATAACAATTAGGGAGGTTTGTGTCATGTTTGTCCTCTTACAGAAACCACAGTAAAACCAAACATATGTTTTGTCCCCCTCATCTTTTTCCATTTTTCATACATTTTTGAAAAAGCTCCAGAGAGCCACGAGAGCGTTGCTAAAGAGGCTCTAGAGCAGCGGGTTACCGACCCCCGTACTAGGTCCTAAAATCAGTGTCAGTTGAGTCGGTCCATAGGTTGCCTGTAGGGACCTGTAGAGAACTCTTCAATCAATCAATCAATCAAATGTTTGATGTCCAGCAGATGTCAGTATTTAGTGACACAGTACCAACACAGTTTCAATACAATTTTGCAATGTTTCGAAACGCTTCATGGCGCCTCATCAACACATCACTATATTTTAGTGACTAGCGTTTTCCTGTTGATCTGCTGCTGAAACACCCATCAAAGATCATTTTCATGACAGGAGTGCTATGCTGTATTTAAAGCTCTTCTGCTGAAACATTAGTCAAAGATCCTTTTTTATGACAGGATCTCCTGCAAAAATTATAGTCAAAAGATTGTCTGTATGGCGGGAGTGCTTTGCTGCTTTTTTTACGACCTAATGAAAACAATTCCTGGTCAAAGATCCTCTCTACTAAGTTGTAGTACATCTAAGGATGTATTACAAAAATGCTGGTTAGATATCCTCTGTATGACAGGAGCACTCTTCTTCTTTTAAGATTCTACTGCAAAAATGCTAGTCAAAGCTCCTTTTTGTGACAAGAGCACTTTGCTATTTTTAGGGATCTTCTGCAAAAATTAAAGTCAAAGATCGCCTTCATGACGAGTGCTGTGCTGCTTTTTTTTAACGAGTCAATAAAGTAAAATCCCTAGTTAAAGATCCTCTATATGACAGGATCACTTTGCTGCTGATCTGCTGCTGAAACACCCATCAAAGATCATTTTCATGACAGGAGTGCTGTGCTGTATTTGAAGCTCTTCTGCTGAAACAATAGTCAAAGATCCTTTTTTATGACAGGATTGCCTGCAAAAATGATAGTCAAAAGATTGTCTGTATGGCGGGAGTGCTTTGCTGCTTTTTTTACGACCTAATGAAAACAATTCCTGGTCAAAGATCCTCTCTACTAAGCAATTTTTGTTGTACATCTAAGGATGTACTACAAAAATGCTGGTTAGATATCCTCTGTATGACAGGAGCACTCTTCTTCTTTTAAGATTCTACTGCAAAAATGCTAGTCAAAGCTCCTTTTTGTGACAAGAGCACTTTGCTATTTTTAGGGATCTTCTGCAAAAATTAAAGTCAAAGATCGCCTTCATGACGAGTGCTGTGCTGCTTTTTTTTAACGAGTCAATAAAATAAAATCCCTAGTTAAAGATCCTCTATATGACAGGATCACTTTGCTGCTGATCTGCTGCTGAAACACCCATCAAAGATCATTTTCACGACAGGAGTGCTGTGCCGTATTTAAAGCTCTTCTGCTGAAACATTAGTCAAAGTTCCTTTTCTATGAAAGGAGCGATTTGCTATTTTTAAAGATCTCCTCCAAAAATAATGATCAAAAATTGTCTTTATGACAGGAGAACTGTGCTGGGGTTTTTTGTACCCAAAAAAAATTACTATCTAGAGATCCTCTCTGCTTTTGTGCATATACTGCAACATTTCTAGACAAATATCCTCTCTATGACAGGAGTTATCTGCTGTTTTTAAGGATGCCTTGCCTAAATGCTAGTACAAGATCCTCCAAATTACAGGTGTGCTCTGCTGTTTTTAAGGACCTTCTTTGGAAACACAAGTCCAAGGTCTTTTATACCAGTGGTCCCCAACCTTTTTGTAGTTGCGGACCGGTCAACGCTTGATAATTTGTCTCGCGGCCCGGCTGGGGGGCCGGGGGGGAATTTTTTATTTTATTTAATTTTTTTAATCGTTTTCCATTATTTGTCATGAAAAAGGGAGGGTTTTTTTTGGGTTGATGCACTAATTGTAAGTGTATCTTGTGTTTTATGTTGATTTCTGCGGCCCGGTGGTTGGGGACCACTGCTTTTACGACAGGAGCACTTTGCTATTTTTAGGGATCATATGCAAAAATTGTAGTCAAAGATCGTCTTTCATGACAAGAGTGCCGTGCTGCTTTTTTTTTACGACTCAATGAAATAAAATCACTAGTCAAAGATCCTCTACATGACAGCATCACTCTGTTGCCTTTAAGAATATGCTGCAGAAATATTAGTCCAAGATCCTTAATGTGACTGACTACTCTGCTGTTTTTAAGGGATCTACTGCCAAAATGCTGGTCCAAGATCCTCTAATTGACAGGAGTGCTCTGTTATTTCGAGAGCCATACTGCAGAAATGCTGAAGATCCTTTTCATGACTGGAGTGCTGTGCTGTGCTGTTTTTTAAGATATTCTGGTGAAACATTAGTCAAGATACTTTATATGACAGGAGCACTGTGCTATTTTTAAGGATTTTCTGCAAAAATGATAATCAAAGATCATGTTTTTACTATGACGGGTGCTTAGGTAGTTTTTTTTTAATGATATAATGAAATGCAACTGCAAAAATGCTAGTCAGAGCAACAGGAATGCTTTGCGGTTTTTAAGGACTTTCTGCGGAAACTCAGTCCCGGATCCTTTATTTGCCGAGCGTTGTTCTATTTTTAAGTATCTACTACAAAAATGCTGGTCAGATATCCTCTCTATGACAGTTGTGCTGTGCTATTTTAAAGGATTTATTGCAGAAACACTATTCAACGATCCTTGTTTATGAGGTGTGCTGCGCTGTTTTTAAATATCTTTTTATGCCAGGAGCATTTTTGCCGCATATAAAGAAATTCAGCAAAAATGCTAGTCAAATAATGTCTTTATGACAGGAGTGTTGGGCTGTTTTTGAGGACCTTCTGCAAAACATTGCTGAAAGATTCCCTACATCCTAGGAGCGGGCTGCTGTTTTTAGGGATTTCTGTGGACACATTGGTCCAAGATCCTTTATATGAAAGGAGCACTTAGATATTTTTAAGGATCCACTGCAAAAATGCTACTCAAAAATCCTCTATATGACAGGAGTGCTGTGCTGCTTTTTAACGACCCAAAGCAAAAAAAAAAAATAAATAATACAGTCAAAGATCCTCTATATGGGAGAAGCACTGCTGCTTTTATGATTTTACTGCAACAATGCCAGTTAAAGGTCCTGTGCATATGACAGCAGTCCTCTGCTAATTTTAGGAATCTACTGGAAAATACTGCTCGAAGATCTTCTAAATGGCTTGAGCACGCTGTTGTTTTTAGAGATTTACTTTAAAATCAATATTTAAAATAGTTTTTGAACTCTGTTTGTTGCATTAACCCTCTGTTAGGTTCAGGTAAAAATTCACACTTATTGTGTTAAATGCTACATTTAATTACATATTAGTTAAACTGATTTGTAATGTTATTAAATATATCATGTTAACTATTTATTCATGACAACCTTCCTGATTTATGTATTCACTGTTTTTTATTACAGATTGAGTCAAACTTTTTGAAAGTTGATGACATCATATATGACTTAAATCTTTTTTTTTTTTTTGCTGTAGGTTACTAAAACAGCTGAGCAGTCCTGTCTTGTCTTTGATCTTTGGACTATTGTGTTTGCTGTATGCCATCTTGTTTTATAGAGGATCTTTGAACAGCTTTTTTTGCAGCAGATTGCTAAAAGCTGAAGACCGCTCCTGTTATAGTATGAGGGAGCACGACCCCGACACTTTTTAACATCCAAAAATAATGTTACGCTATTAAATGAAGACAAGTCAAACCTTAGTGCCAGGTGGAAATCAGTCCCTCAGGCTGAAGCATGTCCATTTAGATTACAAGCTCTTTGATTAGCTTTTTGGGGCTGCTTTCTTGCCAGTGTGAAGATGATTGACAGCAGGAGGCAGCTGAATTGTCAGATTTCGGATAAGAATAATTTATTTCATTCTGGTAATTTTGTTTATTTGATACAAAACATAATAGTTGAACAATTGATTTCCCATTCATATTACTCCAAACCTGAACAGTGAAATGGAAAGGGGTATGACTACAAAAGCTCTGCTTCTTTCTAGTCCTTTTCAGATGTGTAATGAGAAACCGGAAATAGGAGATGCTGTATGTATGTTCAAAATAGGCTAACACTATAACCATAACCATATTTAGAACCCAGCATGGTCCTTCATAACCAGTGTGGTGTAACCAAACGCTTTACTGGTATAACTTTGGTAAAAAAAAAAGAAATGCTGCAGCAGACAAGAGGATTATATATCACATGTTGAATGGCGATCCAGGAGAAATGAAACATTATCTTTTTGGGAGCGTCAGGCCACTCCTACATTGTGTCTGCCAGGCAGCTTCTATGGATGATACCTGTGATGTAGTTTGCATATTTGGGAAGAGATTATAGAGTGCAAGGTGACCGCAAGAGATAAGGTGTATATGTATTATATATATACACACTTTATCTCTGTACCACCGTGCTGCCCACATTTTCTACAGCTTGTCCCCTCGGGGTCGCGGGGGGTGCTGGAGCCTATCCAAGCTGTGTGTGTGTGTGTGTGTGTGTGTGTGTGTGTGTGTATGTATGTATTTGTATGTATGTATGTGTATATATAAGTATATGTTTATATATGTGTTTATATATATGTATGTAGGTATATATGTATATATATATACATATATATGTGTATGTATATATATATGTATATTTATATACATACATATATATGTGTGTGTATATACATATATATATATATATATATATATATGTACACATACATACATACACACACACATATGTATATATATATATATGTATATATTTATATGTGTCTATATATATGGATGTGTACAATATATATATGTATAAATATATATATATGTGTATGTATATATGTGTATATATATATATATATATATATATATATATATATATGTATGTATGGATGTATACAATATATATGTATATTTTTATGTGTGTATATTTATAAATCTGTATGTATGTATATATAAGTATATGTTTATATATGTATATATATATATACATATATATGTGTATGTATAAATATATATATATATATATATAATATATGTATATATATGTATGTGTATGTATGTATGTATGTATGTATGGATATATACTATATATATATATATATATATATATATATATATATATATATATGTATATGTATGGATATATACAATATATATGTATGTGTATATTTGTATTTCTATATGTACAGTATAAGTATATATGTTTATATACTGTGTATATGTATATATGTATGTACACATACAGACATACACACACCTATGTATATATATATATATATATATACTATGTATGTATGTATGTATGTGTGTGTGTATGTATATATATATATGGATATATACAATATATATATATGGATATATATATATACAACATATGTATGGATATATACAATATATATGTATATTTTTATATATGTGTATATTTATATATCTGTATGTGTATATTTGTATTTTTATATGTACAGTATAAGTATATATGTTTATATACTGTATATATATATATATATATATATATATATATATATATATATATATATATATATATATAAATGTGCGTGCGTGTGTGCGCGCGCGAGACTCTTGCCCAAATATGAGCGATGGTAAGCGGCTTTCTTGCACAAGGGAAAAGTGGAATGTAGTGGGTTTTTCTGTTGTTTGTTTCTCTCTTTTTTTTTTTTTTTGCAAGTGCAGAATGTAACGCATACTTGCAGACTGCTTATACGCGCCAACTTTTTTTCATAGTGTAATCCTCTTTCTCACACGTAAGTATAATTTGTCAGAAACATTCTCACTAGTGAGGCTGGGAATCTGTTCCCGGGTCAAATACATTTTAGTATGAGCTGCCAAGAGAACATCAAATTATTAATTATTATTATTATAATTGAAATTTTTTTATATTCTAAAAACACAGCACTGGTGTTGAGCCTTTAAGTATAAAAACAAACTATTGTTATTCATATTCTTTCAATGTGGTTTCAGTGTGAGGTCATATTGTCATTTGTAATGAAATAGGCTAAAAAAAGACTAAAACATATTTAAAGAAAAACCTTTGTGTTATTCCTTTTTTAATTATCAACAGTTCACCCTTTTTCTGTTACAATATGCTCAAATGTTCTTTTTTTTTTTTGGATCTAATTTCTACAATGTGCCTAAAAGAGTTGCATTATAACAAATGGCCTCCAGGCCACACTTTGCCTTGCTGTGAAATAAGTAAAGGAGTGGTGTTCAAAGTGTTGAACGCTGTCATAGGATGCCACCTGTGCAACAAATCCAGTTGTGAAATTTCCTCGCTTCTAAATATTCCAAAATCAACTGTTGGCTTTATTATAAGAAAATGGAAGAGTCTGGGAACAAAAGCAAATCAGCCACCAAGTGGTAGGCCACGTAAACTGACAGAGAGGGGTCAGCGGATGCTGAAGCGCATAGTGCAAAGGCTTTCTGCACAGTCAGTTGCTACAGAGCTGCAAACCTTTCAATTAGCCCACGTACAGCACGCAGAGAGCTTCATGGAATGGGTGTCCATGGTCGAGCAGCTGCATCTAAGCCGTACGTCACCAAGTCCAATGCAAAGCGTCTGATGCAGTGATGTAAAGCACGTCGCCACTGCACTCTAGAGCAGTGGCGACGTGTTCTCTGGAGTGACGAATCACACTTTTCCATCTGGCAATCTGATGGACCAGTCTGGGTTTTGGTGGCCAGGAGAACGGTACATTCTGGACTGCATTGTACCTAGTGTGAAATTTGGTGGAAGAGGAATTATGGTGTAGGTTTGTTTTTCAGAAGTTGGGCTTGGCCTCTTAGTTCCAGTGAAAGGAATTTTGAATGCTCCAGGATAGCAAAACATTTTGAACAATTCCATTTTGCCAACATTGTGGGAACAGTTTGGAGCGGGTCCCTTTTTCTTCAAACAAGACTTTGCACCAGTGCAAGGTCCATAAAGACATGGATGTCAGAGTTTGGTGGGGATGAACTTGACTGGCCTGCACAGAGTCCTGACCTGAACTCGATAGAACACCTTTGGGATGAATTAGAACAGAGACTGAGAGCCAGGCCTTCTCGACCAACATCAGTGTGTGACCTCACCAATGCGCTTTTGGAAGAATGGTGGAAAACTCTTATAAAATCACTCGGCAATCTTGTGGACTGCCTTCCCAGAAGAGTTGAAGCAGTAATAGCTGCAAAAGGTGGACCGACATCGTATTGAACCCTATGGGTTAGGAATGGGATGGCACTTCAAGTTCATATGTGAGTCAAGGCAGGTGGCCAAATACTTTTGGCAATATAGTGTATATATATCTGTGTGTGTGTGTGTTTGGGGGGGCGGGGGGTGGGTGGGTGCATATATGTATGTATATATACAAACCCCGTTTCCATATCAGTTGGGAAATTGTGTTGGATGTAAATATAAACAGAATACAATGATTTGCAAATCCTTTTCAACCCATATTCAGTTGAATATGCTACAAAGACAACATATTTGATGTTCAAACTGATAAACATTTTTTTTTGCAAATAATCATTAACTTTAGAATTTGATGCCAGCAACACGTGACAAAGAAGTTGAGAAAGGTGTAAGTAAATACTGATAAAGTTGAGGAATGCTCATCAAACACTTATATGGAACATCCCACAGGTGTGCAGGCTAATTGGGATCAGTTGGGTGCCATGATTGGGTATAAAAGCAGCTTCCATGAAATGCTAAGTAATTCACAAACAAGGATGGGGTGAGGGTCACCACTTAGTAAGCAAATTGTCGAATAGTTTTAGAACAACATTTCTGAACGAGCTATTGCAGGGAATTTAGGGATTTTACCATCTACAGTCCGTAAAATCATTAAAAAGTTCAGAGAATCTGGAGAAATCACTGCACGTAAGCGATGATATTACAGACTTTTGATCCCTCAGGCGGTACTGCATTAAAATCCAACATCAGTGTGTAAAGGATATCACCACATGGGCTCAGGAACACTTCATAAAACCACTGTCAGTAACTACAGTTGGTCGCTGCATCTGTAAGTGCAAGTTAAAACTCTACTATGCAAAGCCAAACCCATTTATCAACATAATCCTGAAACGCCGCCGGCTTGGCTGGGCCCGAGCTCACCTAAGATGGCCTGATTTAAAGTGGAAAGGTGTTATGTGGTCTGAGTCCACATTTCAAATTATATTTGGAAACAGAGGCTGTGGTGTCCTTCAGAACAAAGAGAAAAATAACCATTCGGATTGTTATAGGCGCAAAGTTCAAAAGCCAGCATCTGTGATGGTATGGGGGTGTATTAGTGCCCAAGGCATAGGTAACTTACACATCTGTAAAGGCCCCATTATTGCTGAAAGGTCCATACAGGTTTTGGAACAACATATGTTGTCATCCAAGCAACGTTATCATGGAAGCCCCTGCTTATTTCACTAAGACAAGTGTTTCAACAGCGTGGCTCTGTAAAAAAAGAGTGCGGGTACTTTCCTGGCCAGCCTGCAGTCCAGACCTGTATCCCATCGAAAATGTGTGGCGCATTATGAAGCGTAAAATACGACAGCAGAGACTGTTGAACGACTGAAGCTCTACATAAAACAAGAATGGGAAATAATTCCACTTTCAAAGCTTCAACAATTAGTTTCCTCAGTTCCCAGAGTGTTTTTAAAAGAAAAGGTGATGTAACACAGTGGTGAACATGTCCTTTCCCAACTACTTTGGCACGTGCTGCATCCATGAAATTCTATGTTATTATTTGCAAAAAAAAAATAAAGTTTATGAGTTTGAACATCAAATATCTTGTCTTTGTAGTGCATTCAACTGAATATCTGTCGAAAAGGATTTGCAAATCATTGTATTCTGTTTATATTTACATTTAACACAATTTACCAACTCATATGGAAACGGGGTTTGTATATATATATATATATATATATATATATATATATATATATATATGTGTGTATACATACACTTATATATGTGTATGTGTATATATATATATATATATATATATATATATATATATATATATATATATATATATATATATATATATATATATATATATATATATATAATTTGTTTTTGTTTTATCTCTTGGTCTTCTGCCTCAACTGTGCTTAAAAAACTGGCAGACTTGCTGATATCAGTGATACTGCTGGAGCTTTTTTTTTTTTTAATGATCTAATCCTTCTGAGATTAAACTGCTGACTGCGGAAGTCGGCTTGTGTTTGCCAGAAGAGCGGAAGTGTTTTTCTTTTTTATAGGTATTGATTAGTATTGGGCAGCGAGTGTGATTTAAAAAAAAAAAGTAGAAACAGACATAAGACAATTGACCAGCATTGGAGTGCGTTCCTTCATATTTGCTCACAGCCAACGCTAAGTCCGTAATGGGGTAGCTAAAGTTGGTGTTTTATTGGTCCCCTGATAGCTCTTGGGTCTCGCCCCGAGGTTACATCATTAGCGGCCATCACTTGGCAGCTTTTCGCAATTCCGCCGTGATCCTTGGCACGTGACCAGAAGGTTTTGGCCAGCAGCTGCTCCGGCCGCCACGTCCGCCGCTGCCGGAGAGCTTGGCCCGGGCACTGCCACGCTGCCCCTGCTTGTGCCCTCTGTCCGTTTGATTCCTGCCTGCAAGCAGGTTGTGTGGAAGCGGCACGGATCAAATTCTGCGTCAACGCCCTTTTTTTTAAATCCTGAGGCCTGCAGTAACGTGGTGTATTTGCATATCAAGCGCAGAAAATAGCCATGCCATTGTTCTGTCTGATAAAGTTACATTGACATTTGCATCATACCTTTCTGCTAAAACTATGACCTGACTAACCTGGTGGCCAACAATAATTGTCTTTTTGGCTACGTTCAGAATATTGTAATATGAATAAAGGTACCACACTAACAAGTACAGTATTCCATCCATCCGTTTTCTTCCGCTTGTCCGAGGTTAGCAGAGAAGCCCAGACTTCCCTCTCCCCTAAACACCTCCCTAGGGAGGCGTACGGGTGCCACCCGAAATACAGTACTATCACCTTAATGCATTAACAGTGGCACCTCGATGTGTACCTCGGACGTGACGACAGGTTGTACAGGACGCTAAAAGCAGTCGCCCCAATATTGTTGTCTGGGTATAAATCGGGAGAATGGTTGCCCCAGGAGATTTTCGGGAGGGACCTTGAAATTCGTGAGTCTCCCGGGAAAATCGGGAGGGTTGGCAAGTATAGGGAAAAGTGTTTTACAACTGAGGACCGTTGCGGCCTATATGGACCAGAGCTGACAAACAGATATTTACCAAATAATACATTCAAACTGTTTAATCAAATCTATGCCAAATTGTTACTATTGTAGCAATAATTATGCAAAACACGACTTACTTGAATTGATGCTCACAATTCCGGGTGTCCATGAATGCAACCTTGCCGTGATCGTCATTGGTGCATCACGAGGAAGTACTGTGTTGTTGTTGCGGCTAGACCAGCGGCATAGCTCGGTTGGTAGAGTGGCCGTGCCAGCAACTTGCGGGTTGCAGGTTCGATTCCCGCTTGTGCCATCCTAGTTACTGCCGCTGTGTCCTTGGGCAAGACACTTTACCCACCTGCTCCCAGTGCCACCCACACTGGTTTAAATGTAACTTAGATATTGGGTGTCACTATGTAAAGCGCTTTGAGTCACTTGAGAAAAGCGCTATATAAAATATAATTCACTTCACTGCACCAGCGCCACGGCATAACGAGGCGTAACGAGGCGCGTTACGGGCGGACATCAATAGTTCAGTTTAAAAAGAGCGTCAGACTGCGTGCTTCTGTCTGGATGCTTCAATATTTCAAAGGCATTACTCGTACAAGCACTTGTTGCAGGTGTAATCATTTAGCACCGAAATAACATGGGTATAACATACTAACGCTGCATGTACTTTGAATAGCAAAAATAGCGATACATGCTGTATTTCACAGTATAATTTAAAGGCCTACTTAAACCCACTACTACCGACCATGCAGTCTGATAGTTTATATATCAATGATGAAATATTAACATTGCAACACATGCCAAATTTGGCTGGTTTAGTTTACAAAATTGGAATTTTAAATTTCCCGCGGAGTTTACCGTTGAAAACGTCGCAGAATGATGACGCATGCGCGTGACGTCACGGACTGTAAGGAAATATTAGCGCTACACCACTCGCGGCTAAAAGTCGTCTGCTTTAACCGCATAATTACACAGTATTTTGGACATCTGTGTTGGTTTAGCCTTTAGCCACACAAACACACGGTGATTCCGTGTTTAGAATTCCCGGAGGTGAAACTTTACTATGGATCAGAGTGGTCAAGCGAACATGGATCCCGACCAAATGTCAGCAAGCAGTTTTCGGTGAAAAAATTGTGGTAAAAAGTCGCCTCTTACCGGAGATGAGCTGAGCTTGCGCCGTCCATACAGCTGCCGTCGACTTCCCTCAGACACTGGCCTCAAGACACCCGTGGACACACCACTCCGACTATCAGGTACTGTTAAAGGGGAACATTATCACCAGACCTATGTAAGCGTCAATATATAACTTGATGGTGCAGAAAAAAGACCATATATTTTTTTTACCGATTTCCGAACTCTAAATGGGTGAATTTTGGCGAATTAAACGCCTTTCTTTTTATTGTTCTGGTGGCGATGACGTCAGAACGTGACGTCACCGAGGTAATACAGCCGCCATTTTCATGTTCTACACATTACAAACACCGGGTCTCAGCTCTGTTTTTTTCCGTTTTTTCGACAATTTTTTGGAACCTTGGAGAAATCATGCCTCGTTGGTGTGTTGTCGGAGGGTGTAACAACACTAACAGGGAGGGATTCAAGTTGCACCACTGGCCCAAAGATGCGAAAGTAGACATTTTACCGGCAATGACAGACATGGCACAGAGATGTATGGATAACCTGCAGATGAATTTGCAACGATAAAGTCAACTAAATCACAAAGGTCAGTTTTGTTGTTGACTTATGTGCTAATCAGACATATTTGGTTGCGGCGTGACTGCTAGCTAATCGATGCTAACATGCTATTTACCGACGGTGACAGACATGGCACAGAGATGTATGGATAACCTGCAGATGCATTTGCAATGATAACGTCAACGAAATCAGAAAGGTGAGTTTTGTTGATGTTGACTTATGTGCTAATCAGACATATTTGGTCGCGGCGTGACTGCCAGCTAATCAATGATAACATGCTATTTACCGGCGGTGCTAAAGCAGACATGGCACAGAGATGTATGGATAACCTGCAGATGCATTTGCAACTATATTACGTTTCCTTCCACCCACATTTAATGCAAAAAAAACACTTACCAATCAAAGGATTTAAGTTGCTCCAGTGTCACGAGATGCGAAAGTCCTGATCGTTTGGTCCGCACATTTTACCGGCGATGCTAACGCAGCTATTCGGCCATGCTATGGCTATGAATAGCGTCAATAGCTATTCGCTCAATAGTTTCAGTTTCTTCTTCAATACTTTCATACTCCAACCATCCGTTTCAATACATGCGTAATCTGTTAAATCGCTTAAGCCGCTGAAATCCGAGTCCGAATCCGAGCTAATGTCACTATATCTTGCTGTGGTATTTCCATTGTTTGTTTACATTGGCAGCACTGTGTGACGTCACAGGGAAATGGATAGTGGTTTCGAAGATAGCGAAAATAAGGCACTTTAAAGCTTTATTTAGGGATATTCCGGGACCGGTAAACATTTCAAAAAAACTTCAAAAAATACAACAAGCCACTGGGAACTGATTTTTCTTGTTTTTAACCCTTTTGAAATTGTGAGAATGTTCCCCTTTAAACTCACTAAAACACTAGCAACACAATAGAAAGATAAGGGATTTCCCAGAATGATCCTAGTAAATGTGTCTAAAAACATCTGAATCCGTCCCAATGCAATCACCTTTTTTTTTTTTTCACACTTGATTTTTATTTATTTTATTTTTTTCTAGTCCTTCGCTATCAATATCCTCAAACACAAATCTTTCATCCTCGCTCAAATTAATAGGGAAATTTTCGTTTTCTCGGTCCAAATAGCTCTTACTGCTGGTGGTTCCCATTAAAAACAATGTGAGAATGTGTGGAGCCCTGCAACCCGTGACGTAGTGCGCACATACTTCCGGTAAAGGCAAGGCTTTTCTATTAACGACCAAACGTTGCAAACTCTATCGTCGATGTTCTCTACTAAATCCTTTCAGCAAAAATATGGCAACATCGCAAAATGATCAAGTATGACACATAGAATGGACCTGCTAACCCCGTTTAAATAAGAAAATCTCGTTTCAGTAGGCCTTTAATGCACGAGTATTTTGCAACACAGGGAGAATAAATTGAATTGTGTTGCATATTTTTGGCGCCTCCGTTACTCTATATAGTGACAGATAAGACAAATATTTTGAGGTCCAGACGGCGTGTTGCACAGTAGCTGCCTGGGCTGGTTTTAGGTGTCCGTGCTGAAAATATGACATACTAATAGTAGAGATTACATCAGCCTTCTGGGAATAGCTACGAGTCAGGGGTCTTGGTGCTTGTGGTTGACCCTTTTTTTTGTCTTGTGTATATTCAGCCTGTGTGTGGTCACGTCCAAATTTACGTCCCCATATGAATTACACAGCAGTAAAATGAACTGGTACATACTTTATAAGGACGTCAAATGTATTCATGGATAGATATGACCTGGACTGCATACGCAATATTTATTATACACCCCTAATGACACCTGTGTCAAACCCATTAGAAATAATCCCATCCCAAGTAGTGCTTCACGTTAAAGGCTATACTTTTCAAAATGTGTTTCGTCAATGCTAATTTACTTTGGATATGCGTGCTACCGATTAGCATTAGCGATTTTACATGGCGATTTCAACGTTTCCAAATTTGGGAATGAAAACTACAACTAGGGATGTAACAATATGAAAATGTTAAGTTACGTACCAATGATTTTCACACATACACTAAGTGTGGCAAAATGATTCTCTACATTTGACCCATCATCCTTTATCACCCCCTGGGAGGTGAGGGGTGCAGTGAGCAGCAGCGGTGGCCACGGCCAGGAATCATTTTTGGTGATTTAACCCCCAAGTCCAACCCTTGATGCTGAGTGCCAAGCAGGTAGGTAATGGGTCCCATTTGTAATTGTATTGTCAACAAAATGATCATTATCGTATTTTCCGGACTATAAGGCGCAATTAAAATCCTTTTTTTTCCCCCTCAAAACTCTACAGTGTGCCTTATGTAAGAAATACATTTGGTTGAGTTTACCCACCTCAAAGCAATTTTATTTAGTACTTAGTGTAATGATAAGTGTGACCAGTAGATGGCAGTCAAACATATGAGATAAGTGTAGGCTGTGCCGTTTGAAGTGCTTCAACATACGAGTATTATTATGGTGCGTGGATAAGGTAAGACATATTTGGTGTTTTGTTTTGCAATATTATGCAAAAGCGACTTTTCTTACTTTTTGTACCTGCTGATCTGTATTTGGGATCTTGGAAAATTGCGGGCGTCCGCCTTTCTAGTCGATAAGCTTCTTCTTTTTCTCTATCTTCTTGTTATGGGGAATTCATCCTCTGCTGTTGACATGTCTAATATAAAGTAATGTAAAGTTCATACTTATACTGTATCTGTCAATAAACCTCGCCAAGAAAGAGCTAAAACATACCGGTGTAGTGAGTTCTAATTAATCACCCAAGGAACTTTAGTTATTAGAGAGTTCCGGTCGGACGGTTTTTCATGGGACACATTTCTGGCCTTGTTGTTGTTTCCGGATGAGGAGATGCTGCTCCGTTATTAATTGAAGTAAAGTCTGAATGTTATTAAAACAGTTAGCTCCATCTTTTGACACTTCTTCCAAACCTGTCCTTGCACGCTACACCGGCGAAATGACGGCGAGAAGACGCCGAGAAGACGCCGTCGAAGGTGAGCCGCAAAACGGCGCATCCGGAAGCGACAGTCAGGAAGCGGCTCGAAGATGATCTGTAAAACATCATCTATGCAACATTTTGACCAAAGAACCACCATTACATGTTATGTAGACCACAAGGAAGTGTTACATATTTAGAAAAAAAAAAAAATAACATGACTCCTTTAATGCGCCTTATTTATAAAAAAATATTAATTTCCTCGGAAGTGCAATTTATAATCCGGTGCGCCCTATGGTCTAGAAAATGTGGTATTTTCATTGTTATCATGATTATTATTATTATTATCACATATTCATACTGTGCATCGGTTGGGGATATCTCTGCGCTGCTGACCGGTCCCCTGCTGGCCCCACTATGGACTGGACTCCCACTATTATGTTAGGTCCACTATGGACTGGACTTTGACAATATTATGCTAGATCCACTAGATGTCCATTGCACCGGTCGCCCGAGAGAGTGCTTGGGGGGGTAACCCACATCTGCCGTCCTCTCCAAGGTTTCTCATTGTCATCCCACTAGGTTATGTTTTTCCTTGCCCTGATGTGGGATCTAAACCGAGAATGTCGTCGTGTCTCGTGCAGCCCTTTGAAACACTTTGATTTAGGGCTATTTAAGTAAACATTGATCGACATTGATTGATATCATAACCAAGTTTTATTTTTTTTTAAAGTATTAATATGATAAATAATAATAATGGATTAGATTTATATCGCACTTTTCTATTGTTGGATGGGGCGGTATAGCTCGATTGGTAGAGCGGCCGTGCCAGCAACTTGAGGGTTGCAGGTTTGATCCCCGCTTCCGCCATCCTAGTCACTGCCGTTGTGTCTTTGGGCAAGAAACTCTACCCACCTGCTCCCAGTGCCACCCACACTGCTTTAAATGTAAAAATTAGATATTGGGTTTCACTATGTAAAGCGCTTTGAGTCATTAGAGAAAAAGCGCTATATAAATATAATTCACTTCACTACTCAAAGCGCTCACAGAGAAGTGGGAACAATAGGCTTCCTTGGTGGAAGAAATATGTTATATAATAATATTGCTCTGGCTACTTAAGTGCTATGTTGTTGTTTTTTTTGCGTGTTTAAATCTGATTATGTTGTTCCGTTTTTTAATTTGTAAAATCTTACTGTTTTTTTTATGATAAAGATAAAAACGTGTGTTGGGTGCGTCACATTAGGTTTATGTGACGTCACTCAATATCACTTCCTGTTACCATCTTGCTGAGATTACCGATCGAGCTCTCTGTCTCAGAAAGCCTAGCCTGCATGTTTAATGTGACCAATCGATTATCTTAGTTGCTCAGACCGAAATGTGTTTATCCAAGTTTCGATTGAGGAATATCGTCTTTCAATGGAGAAGTACGTCAATGTCTCTCGTTTTCATGTTAGCATTTAAGCTAACATAAGGTGTTAGCTTAAATTGTTGAGGTGGTCGGGGTTGAGGTAGGGGGGTGTAGGAGGTAACGGGGGTGTATATTGTAGCGTCCCGGAAGAGTTAGTGCTGCGAGGGGTTCTGAGTATTGGTTCTGTTGTGTTACGGTATGGATGTTCTCCCGAAATGTGTTTGTCATTCTTGTTTGGTGTGGGTTCACAGTGTGGCGCATATTTGTAACAGTGTTAAAGTTGTTTATACGCCCACCCTCAGTGCGACCTGTATGGCTGTTGACCAAGTATGCATGCATTCACTTGTGTGTGTGAAAAGCCATAGATATTATGTGATTGGGTCGGCATGCAAAGGCAGTGCCTTTTAAGGTTTATTGGCGCTCTGTACTTCTCCCTACATCCGTGTACCACACCGTACAGCGGCGTTTTAAAAAGTCATACATTTTACTTTTTGAAACAGATACCGATTATTTCGGATATTACATTTTAAAGCATTTATCAGCCGATAATATCGGCAGTTCGATATTATCGGACATCTCTAGTAATTGTGCCTATTTGTTATCAATGTTAAAACTGTAAAAGCACTTAATATGAAAACATTTTTTTGGAGGGAGAAAACATTTGAACAATGCATTCTCTTACTCTGGTTAACTCCAGTGCATGTGCGCACACATACACACACACGCACACACACACACCCACAAACACTCACGCGCAGACACAGACACCGTTTTGAGACACAGACAAACAAGAACGCCAATGTTCACTCAGAGTATATTTTAAAGTTACTCACCTTGGTTATTTCGGTACTTGCAAGAGATCTGTATGCTTCAGCCATGGTCACTTGTCGTGTCTATCGACACGCTGCGGGCATGTTTTGCACTTTAAAAACGTGAGGTCAAGTGATGACTTGGCTCACGTTTGTTGCCCACGATGCAGAACAATGTACCACCACTTTCAAACAAAACATTAGAAAAACGGACTTGCATGAGCTTCAACATTGCCTGTGACTGTGATTTTTAATTT